>NC_056728.1:832343919-832567652 GCF_019279795.1 Protopterus annectens | reverse complement strand
ACAAACTCATATGTCACCCGGTGGACAGCTAACTGACAGACAGGACCCAGGAAGTTAGAATTGGGGAATCCACCTCTACAAAGAGGCCAGTCACAAGTAGAGTCCCTCAGTGATCAGTCCTTGGACAGCTTCTGTTTGGCATTTACTTCTCTGAAGTCAAGGCCAATGTCAGTGGTTTCTGTTTGACTAAATTTGCAGAGGATTGCAAATTAGCTGTCATTGAATTCTGCACGGGCACAAATGTTCTCCAGGAGGGGCTGACACAGACAAACAACTGGTGTCAGAGCCATGGACTAAAACTAAACGCCAAGAAATGCATAATAGTATCCTTTGGGAAGTTATCCACCTCTGTTAACTATCATATTGACAACGCACCCCTTAGAGTTCACCCAGTAGACAGGGACATAGGGACACACAGATACCAATCTAGACTTTAACCATCATATGTCTACAGTAGTGACAAAATCATTCTATGTTGTGCAACTTATAAACAAAAGTATTGCATCCAAGTCCAAGAAAGTCATTGTTCCACTGTATTCGGTATTTATCAGACCTATCATTGAGTACAATGCCCCCTTTGGTATGTACCTAATCAGGCATATCCAACAATTGAAACGTTCACAGAGGTTCCTCACTAAAAGAATACAGGGCTCAAGTAAAATGTCCTATGCAGTCCACTTCAAGGCTCTATCCAAGTTTTCCGTCTCCTACAGGCTTTTGAGAGGTGATCTATGCCTGACATACAGGACATTATCAGACCCCACTCTGATGGATCTCCTGCATATCTAAACAAACAGCACCAGAATTACCCATTCTAAATACTTAAACCTTGTCTGAGATATAAATAGGACCTGCTGGAGAGACAAGGATGTATCCCAGAGACTACCCCATGTATGGAACATGCTCCCCATCTATGTGATGCAGAGTTCCCCCCTAATCCAGTTCAAGTGCAACTTGGACATTTGGATGGGGAATAGTAAATTCATCCCTGGTTTACCTATGTCTCTAATGAACCACAGGCAAGCTGTAAATCATTCATCTCCCAGGCCCCTGCTTGTAAATGTTTCATCTTCTACACCCCTGCTTACACTTATCAAGGGTATCAGAACTTGTCAGATTTAGGGATGCATGGCTAGGCTTAAAAAGGCTCTTGTGGTTGTTAGCCTAGTAAACACCTATGAACATTTGAAAAAATGAGATGTTTGGGAGTATGGTTAAGTAAGGAGATGACAAAGGTGGCAAGAGATATCAAGGAGGAAGCAGAGCAGTGAATAAATACACTAATAAGATGATGGGGCAAGATGAGTATAGACAAGGGTAATAAGATATAGGCTATGTCACTCGTCCCTTACTCCAAGGATGGTTAGCAGGTGGGGTAGTTGGTTTAAGAAGCTTTATTACATGGAAACACATCAGGATGGATAGCAGCTTCAATAACTATAAATGAGCTGATTAACAGATAGCGCTTACACACAGATATGCTTACACTACAACATCTTAACACAAAATGGCACTCTGTCCCTGCATGCGCTCAGTAATCAATACATCAGTGCATGCCCACAGGAGGTTTCTTAAAGTGATATGGCCACTGATGTACAACCTCCCTCTTAAAGAAAACAGTTAGGCATGCAACAAAATACATATTCAGGAAAAAAAACACAATGTTCAAGGTATTCATATTGTCATGTCCAAGTTGTTGTATATCTCAACACTTGACCAGATCTTGTGACATAGCCATCAGGTATTAAATGCTTCTGATTCTGCCTGAATTCTAATACTTGTGATTCCACAATGTACGATCTCAGCTCTGGACAGATGTTCTTCATGACTCCAATCCAATCATAACCTTTGGACGTTTGCATCCTTACCATGTCTCCCTCTTGCAATGGATTGAGCAGTTTGCTGATCTTATTGTAATAGGACATCTGGGTTAGGCATGTCTTCAACAGATTAGTTTTCACTGACCTGTTGTTCTTGACACATGGAACCAACAGTTGACTACTGATTGATAATGCGGTTCTGGTTTGTCTCGACAGAAGTCTCTGAGCAGGTGAACCAAGATGTTTATCACGAGGAATATTTCGGAGATTCAGTAGATTCTAGAAAATGTCACTATTGTCTTGCTTAAACTTTTCTACTAACTGCTTTGCACTTTGGAATGGAACGCGCAGTTCTACCATACCATTTAACTGTGGATACTCTGGGCTACTCATAACATGAGTAAAGTCCCACACTTCAGCAAATCTTTTGAATTGTTGGCTTGTAAACTGTGTGCCACTGCCAGAAATAACTTTGTATGGGGTTGTACATGGAAATCCAGATGTCTCATTTAGCTGAAGTGGTTCTGTTGATGTGACTTTGTACTATTACATGCTGAAAAAGATGAAAGTACCCTCTCAACATCTTGTGACATAGAAGGCCAAAATACTAGTTCTCTCACCCTTCTTTTGATAGAGTCAGTGTCTGGGTGACCACAATGCAAGACAGTAATGTAATCTGGTTGCAAACACTTGGGAACAATAACTTTAGGAGCTTTCATGATTTTGAGAAAGTGGTTGAGCTTTTGTAAAACTGGATCTGCAGTTGTGTGTATGATCTCGCAACTCAAGATGTGTGGAAGAAACATTTCTCACTTCTATGACTTCAAAATCAAATTGCTTATTGTCATGCTGTTCAGTGGGACTTCTGGGTGATCTGGATAATGTATCAGCAAGATAAAGAAATTTGCCTTTCTTGTAGACAAGACTGAATTGATACGTCTGCAGTCTCAACATCATACAGTGCAGTCTGGCTGGAGCTGTGTGGATAGGCTTTCTCAGGATAGTGACTAGAGGTTGATCTGTTTCGATCTGGATAATTATACCATACACAATCATGGAACTTCAAACATGCAAACGCAATTGCAAAAAGCTCTTTCTCTGAGCATACTGCATTTCAGCTTGGGTAAGAGTTCTGGATTCATAAGCAACAGGTTGACCCTCTTGTAGAATGACTGTACCAAGGCCAAATTTCAAAGCATCACATGAAAGAATAGCTGGCTTTTGGATGTCATAGTATCTGAGAGTAGGTGGACTGGCAATTCTCTGTTTCAGAACATCAAATGCTCTCTGGTGCTGTTCTAACCAAGACTAAGATACATCTTTGTGTTAGGTCTCTGACTGGTGCTGTTATTTGACAAGTCTGGAATGAACCTGCCTAGATAGTTATCCATGCCAAGAAAACATTGCAGGGCTTGAACATTGTTTGGAGCTGGCCTGTTGAGAATGTCTGTTTAGAAGGGTCTGGTCGTAAGCCTGAACTGGTGAATAAAGTGACCAATATAAATGACTTCTTATAGCCTGAATATGCCTTTGTGTGGATTGAGCTTAAGATTCACTTGACATGCCCTTTCCAGAACCTGAGGTTTCTGTCATGCTCAGCTTCACCCCTACCTCCTACCAGTATGTAGTCTACTATAATAGCACAAGGATGCCCAGAAAAAATTTCCTCCATTGCATGTTGAAAGACTTCACTTGCAGAATTTATCCCAAATGGCATTCTCAAAAATCTATACCTTCCAAACAGAGTACTGAAAGTAGTGAGCCATGAGGATTTCTTGTCAAGATGAATTTGCCAAAATATAATCTTTTCATCTAAGACAAAAAAAACAGAGGTATTTGGCATCAAGGCCGCAACTTCAACTGTGCGCATTAGACGAATAGGTCTTTTCAGTGCCTTGTTCAAATCTCGTGGATCAATGCATATTCTGATGTCGTCTAAGTTTTTCTTATGAGCTATCACCGTGGAAGATAGTCGGAGTTTCAGCTGGACAAATCATACCTTGTCACACCATTTTATCTAGTTCAGCTTTGACTCTGGTCTGCACAGCTATTGGAACTTTTCTGGCTGGCCTGACAACTGGACTGACATCTGGGTCTAACTTCATTGAGTACACAACTGGAAGCTTGCCTAATTTGTCTTTGAATAGATCAGCAAAGGTAGAAAAAATAGACTGGGTGAAACTAGAGTAGCGGTCTTTTAAGCCAACATGGTGAACTTTCTTGTTAAAAGAAAGCAGTCCCATTTTCAAAATGTCTCTGAGGCCTAATAATGACTGTATGTGCCTCTTGGCCACATAAAATAATAAGTCGTAACTTCTACCTGTAGAGTAACATGCTGCCCGACTGAAAGAACTCCAGCTCTATTCAGTCGCTTACCGCTTGCTCAGAGGTGACCTTTGCCTAACATACAAGGCCATGTCAAACCCAGATTTGATGAATATGCTTCACCTCAAAAAATCTAGATCCATCAGAGCCACAAGGGCGGGAGACTTAAACCTTGACACGGCTATTAATAGGACGTGCTGGAGGGATAGATTCATCACCCAAAGACTCCCTATGCTGTGGAACAAAATCCCGGTACATGTGAGGCAGAGCACCTCGCTGGCCTTGTTCAAGAGAAATCTTGACCAATGGATGGGAGATCGCAGATATACCCCAGGGATTACCTCAATGTCACTGCTCGACAGAGGCACAGCAAAATAATGGGTATAGTTCCCCATACTAAAGGGGTGGCGTAAGCCACAAAACGATGGGCTAGGCTTGTAAATGCCCTCGGGCAGATAGCCTAGTATGAACCTATGAACATGAAAGCACTACTGAGCCTTCGGTTTTAATCTCTTTACCACCATATGCAACAAGTTAAATCAAGGCTTTCACCAGCACATACTCTTAACAAATGTTTCTGCAGACTTAACATTTCACTTTGAGCTGGTACAAACTCTTAGCTCTATCCAAACAGTACAAAATACCTAATTCTTGACCCATAAATCAACTGTATTGACTGTCTCACTAAGCACCGACACCCCATCAACATAAAAAGAATGAGACTCTGGGTAATGACTTTAATTGATCTAGAATCAACTTGTTTCTTAAAATGTTCCCTTTTAGTGAAATAATGTGTGGCCTTTGATTTACAAAATCTTTTGAAATTATTCAATTTATTAAATTTGTGGAATGGTTGACCAAAAGCTAAGCATTTCACTCTTAGATTCATCATTGCTACCACAGTTACGACAGTTAATGAAATTAGGTTGGGCCCCATATGAGTTTGCTGACTCACTCTTAGGCTTCACTGAGGCTGTGACAACTCTGGAACTTGCTAGAAAGCTCTGAGGTTTACCAGTGGGTGTGGCAGAGACTACAGTTGCTGCCATGTACTTGGGCCTGTTCCTTTTAAATAACATGCTGCATACTATTAACATAAGCTTTGCTGCAGGAACTTCTAAGGCTATTCTCATTTGTAAGCATATGTGTGTGCTTTTCTTTGAGCTCATTTATCTGACAAATCTCAATGGCCTTATTCAAAGTTAAATCATTGTCACAAAGCAGATTTTTTCTCACAGCATCATCTTTAATTCCACACACAAGTCTGTCATTTATTAACACATCTCTTAAATCACAAAATATGCATATTTTAGCTTTATTTCTCAGGTCAGTTATATATGGTGCAAATGTTTCAACAGGCTTTTGATCCCTTGTGTAAAAGTGTCTTTCCATTGTAACATTTGTCTGGGGGGGGGTTACACATTTCGCCAGATTTACATTTTAAGCTCTCAGGGTCCTCCCTTGACTCAGCCTGTACAGCAATATGATGGTTTTCCCTTTCATCAGAATAGATAGCAGGTGCATACACAAATGAACGTTTCTTTTGTATAGCTTCTGACCCAGCTAAATTAAGTAGAATAAATGCCTTTGTATGGTCATCTTTACTTTATCAGAAAATGCAGCCTGTATGAAAATGTCACACTGTTGCTCAAACACTCTCCATTTCTCAGCAATATTACTGTCAAACACTAGTGGAGATGGATTTCAAAGTCTGTCTGCCATGCCAACAAATTATAGTAAAACACAACGCAACCCAGGCCCACTTGTAAATATACGAACATGCACACAGCCAGTGCTTGTACCAATACTCAAATGCACAATAATCTCTTTGAAATACTGCACTTTGTGAAATATACTCTGAAATGGCTGTATTTGCAAAACAACTTTACTGTAACACTGCACAAACATGCAAATACTTTATACACTTCTGATAACTTGGATATCTTTGCTTAATACGAAAAATACATGCTTTGCAAAATGTGGTAGTTTCCCCTTATTTTATTCATTTTATGCAATTCAGACTTTATTTCAAACATTTTCCATAGTAATTTGAATAATTCTAGCAATATCCAACATTTCAACTTATTTTAATGTCATTTAGAGCAGGCTGTATGCTTTGTTTCATATTTTGCAAATAAGCAATTTTAACATTAGAAATTCATCTGTCCTGTTTTTTGCAAGTTATGCATGCAGCAAGGATGGTCCACTTCTGTACATACCACCAACCATGACTAGATGCCTCTCAAAATCAAAGTAGAGAAACTTGAGTTCTTTCTGGCCATTAGATATGCTGCCTCTCGCTTTAGACACGCCACTTCTGACACCATGTCGCTCCTCCCTTACTCCAAGGATGACAAGCAGGCGGGGTAGTTTAAGAACCTATATTATATGAAAACACATCAGGATGGACAGCAGCTTCAATAACTATAAACAAACTGTTTAACAGACAGAGCTTACACACACACATGTTTACACTACAACATTTTAACACAAAATGGCACTCTTGTTACTGCACATGCTCAGTAATCGGTACATCAGTACATGCCCACAGGAGGTTTCTGAAAGAGATATGCACACTGATCTACAGGCTATGAAGATGTTTTTGGTACCATTGGCTTTGTATGTGGGGCAGGTGTATTCCAGCAGAGGAAAGGATGTGGGTAAGAATAAATAACAGACTTAAAAATGAAAACCAAGAGTAAAGTGTGAGAAACTTATACTGCCTGTGGATGGTGAGGACTAGGATTGCCATATCAAAAAGCTCATTTCTTAGTCTCTCAACTGAAGTTGCCTTTTTAATGAAACACAGTGAATATAGTCCTAAGTGAAAAGACACAGTAGAAGAAAAAGCTAAAGGCAGTGAAAGAGATAAGACTGAAATGTTGAACTCCGATAATAGTCACATTGGATGAGAAAATGGCAGAGTCAAATGCATATAATGCTTGAGAGATGAGAGAATAAGGAGAGGGGGTTGGCAAACTGGTTTCAACAGCATGTCAATGGGGTAGTCAGAATCACTTGGTTATGTTTTGCATTGTATACTCAGTGGCTACACCACTGCTACTTGACACTTGTAGAGACTGTGCAGGACATCAGGCTGCAGTTAACACCCATGCAGGGTCTCCTGATGATGCTGATACACACATTGAACCATAGTCTGAGGATACATTGGTACTATCTATCTCCTTCCTGGGTGGGCCTGGGTCCATTGTCCAAGATGAAAATGTGGCCTCACCTTCCCCTGATTTAGAGATTGCACAGCATTGGCATACACCATGTCTTTCAAAAAGGGTCTTCCCCATACCTTGGAGGTCCACCCCCACCATTCTCCCAGGGGCTGCAGCACCAGATGAGCACATTGCATGGAACATGGGTAAATCCAGCATATAGCAGCCTGCCAGTGGTTTCCAGCCCTAATCAGTGTCCAAGCCAACCCCCAGTATGTGAGTGGTGCTTGGGATCAATAAGCAGATGAGACAGGATATTATGCCAGCACAGTCTGCAGCTACCCACAATGACAGAGATGACTGTTGTGCTGCCTGGCTTCCATGAAGATATCAGAGGTACCAGTGCCTCCAAGAAGCTGCAGAATCCAGGGATGAAACCATTATAGGTATTAAGAGGTCTGTAGTGGCACAAGTTGGCACTGTGTTCACCTTCTTGCCAAAGATAGTGCCACCTTCACTGCCCTGACTGACAGTGTCATCCATAGCCAGGGGTATGTCCATACTTAGAGGCTCCAATGAAAGGAACAAAGTATGTACTTGAGGTGCTAGGTGTAATATGGTCTGCCATCCCACTGGATGGGATGGCACAGGACAAGTCTTCTAGGCAAGAGACCTTAGAGGTAGACCCTGTTCAGGTCCCATTTCACTATTACTGCTATATCAGTGTCATGGTGGCCTGCAGTCCTGCTACATCTACTTTCCCAGTGGCTTCACAGTATGGTCAAGTAACTGGTTTACCCACCCTTTCCATAGAATAATTTACCTTTGCTGTAGATCTCCACCCCCACGAGACCCATTTCATTGTTTCCTTTGACCTACATAACCCCCTTCAGATTGTGTTTTCAGACATGTGTCCCTGGGCACCTGTGCAAATGATAATGACTGTGACCCACACTACCCTTCCTCCTGTGTGGTATACATGAAGATGTCTGATACATGGTGTGACTTGACCATGTCCTGCCCACAACCTTTAAATAGTACTGCATGCATCATTTTGTTCCACTGCCACTGTGTACTTGTCAGGACTAATAGAGGTGAACTAGACAGTGATGCATTGTTGGCACACTACCATATACTATGCACAACACTGCCTAGAGGGTGTAGTGTGGCTACCGGTTACTTTGTTGTGGCATCACTGTTGTACCTACTCATGGATGTATTTGCAGTGACTGTGCAGGGACTGATGTTGCAGGTTTGGATACTCCTGGGACTGAGGACTAAGATGACTGCTTCGTTAATCATCTTATATAGCAATAACTTGCAGACCAGGGCAAGAGAGTACTGCTACTTCTCACTCCGCAAAACAAATCTGTTTAGGCAATAAAACGAAGTTTTTACCAGGCAAAATACATACTCTATGATGTTGTCAGTTTGTGCCTAGGTGGTTTAGTATTGCATTTTGGCCATACTTTGTGGGTTGCTTAAGGGCATCATCACCCAGAGCTTCACTGTGTGCCTTTTGTCACCTGAAACACAGTATAGGCATAGGAAGATAGTGACATGTTGGTCCATGATGCATACCTCTAAACTTCTTCTCAAGATTTCTGGAAAAAGCATGTACGTAAATGGAAAAAAATGTTAATATGGTTTATTTTCTATTAATGTACGTATGTGTGTCTATGCCTTAAGTGATAATTAAAAATAAATCTGCTTAAAAAGAAACAAGACTTCTGGAAATAGCCAAAAGGGTGGGGGGGGGGGCAAAACCATGGACAATTTTTAATACTACTGTAATTCACTTAAAAGTTAAGAGTAGAATGGGTTTTTGTGTCATTATTTTTACTGAGCGACTATAATTTTCAGAAAATCAAAAATGTTATAGGACAGGAAAAATAGGAGGTAAAATCAGTGACGTTCTGCAAATTCAGGGAAATCTGAGAGGTATGACCTACTTTCTTTGCTGTAGATATATACTTGCACTTGCCTACAACGTGACCCAGTGGAATGACATTGCAGTAAGTGGTGAAATAGGGCCCTGTGCAGACACATTAGTTATCAGCCTCTTTATGGCTGTGTGCACTACCTGGCAGATGATGTAATGGTATCTGTTCCTATTCATAGCCTCTTTATGGTTGCGTGCACTACCTGGCAGATGATGTAATGGTATCGCTTCCTTTTCATAGCCTCTTTATGGTTGTGTGCACTACCTGGCAGATGATGTAATGGTATTGCTTCCTATTCATAACCTCGTTATGTTTGTGTACACTACCTGGCAGATGATTTAATGGTATTATTCATAAACCAGTATCCATGGAGATCAGGTGGGGGCTTTATTTCCTCAAGCATGGAATCTATAGCTCATAGTACTTTGGGGATGCAGGCAATGTTATAGAAGCCACAAATGATAATGTTTCTCTCCCCTCTACAGTTTTAAAGAAACAGATACACTAATTCACATATAGCGGAAGAAACATCTTGAATATTCAGCAGGCTGTCTTGTGATACATCCAAGGTATCTCCTGTTTCTCTCCAAAGGTTACTATTGCTAGAATTGTACGAGTTATAGGTCTTGGCATCTACTGGTGGAGGAAGTCCATACAATCCTCCAAATCCAGCTTCAGTCATACGTCAGCCAATGCCATATCATTTCTCTTTCAAGCTGGAATAGTTACATTAGTTCCAAAGACATATGTCTTGAGCATGTCTCCCTGGGCGTCTGCTGAAAAAAGGCTCTGTCAGTCGGATTTTCCTAGTCAACAAATGTTAAATAAATAGTTTCTGGTCAGTTAGTAGATAGTATGTTATCCTCTGCCTGTAGCATTTGCAATCTCACTGCTTATGGCCATGTAATGCTCGCAGATAGACTAGTGGCATTCATAAGCATCAATGGCTGCTGTGCTACAGCTGCTCCAAAGAGATTTGTCAGTTACTCCACAAATGTCAGGATGCTTTCTGCCTTTATTCTTAGATACAACTGCTTGCTCACCTTCACTCCTGAACTATGAATCACAACCTGCTTTCAGAGCCTCATTTACATCCCATTATGCATTCATTAAATTGCATCTTTTCATTTCTTCTCATTTTCTCATTTGCATACTTGTATTCCTGCATTTTATGTTCGGTGCCCTTTAGTACTAGGTGGTTCGTTGAATCACTGCCTAGCTATACATCCTTGATTTCAGCACAACAGTGAGCTGCATACTATGCAACTTGTCTATGAAAACTGGCCACAAACTTTCAGAATACTCCTGAGCATCATGAAGCCGGAAGCATAGCTCTATCACAGAACATGGTTTTGCAGTCCCATTGTAAAAGGGTAATCTGAAAGAACTGCCCAGTAATAATGGCATAGTTTAGAAGCTTGGAGTCACAAATTCTATACTGAAAATCTGTTTTCAGAAGGTTAATAAATTAATCTTTGGTCATTTCTTCAAGTCTTCCACAATGAAAATTTGTTCTCAAAATGCTCAGAGACAGATACCAGGCATGCTGCCAAGGTGATCTTTGAGGAACCAAGCCCAGTTTCCGAACTACCCCAGAGCAAAGAATATCTAAGTGACTTGCTCAGAGTTATACAGTGTGCAAATGGAGGCCGACTGACTCAAACCCTGGACTACAGGAAACAGCTTGTTAACAGTTCATAGCAGTATCTTCTGAGCTGCCTGGCATAGCAAGAAATAATCTGTGGTAGTTGTCCAAATTCCCATAAAAAGGAACAAGAAAATAAAAGATTATGAGCCAGTTGCATGTTACAGAGTTTTGAAGCCCCAAATATGAGCCAGATAAGGCAGGCTTAGTTGTTGACCCAAGAGCTGGGGGAGCCTGTGATGGAGGGTGAGAGTGACCAAAACCTGCTCACCCAGGCTGCCAGGCACAATAGATGAATGGCTCATAAAAGAGGTAGGAGACACTTGCAACAGATGGACTGAGACACCCATGTCCATCAAGATATGCATAATAAAATATATGCATTTGGTAGGTGTATTAGAGTAAGTGCATGGCACAAGGTTTGCATTGTGACAGCCCATGGATATTGGGCTGCCAAGGGAATCATTTGGTAGGTGTAGAGAAAAATCCATCGCCATTCATGACTGCAGAGTGAACATGATTCTGATATAATACATACATTTGAAACCGGTTTCATTAAAAGTGTGGGGTTGGGATGCAGGGCTGAGTCTGTAACAGAAAAGTAAGAAGAAAATTTTACAGTTGTGGAGGGTCATTTTAGGGCAAAAATGAACATTTGTGGACTAGGCAACGGATAACTTTGTTCTGTCCTGAATATGTACACTGAAAGGAAAATTGGGTGGGCAGAGATAGTAAGCACACTGTATATGAATGGAAGAGCTATTTTATTTACTATACGTCTATGGACTGGGAACTTCAGGAATATTCATAGGTTCATAAGTGGTTACAAGGATAATGACCACAAGGGCCTTTTTAAGCCTAGCCATGGATCCCAAATCTCTAACAAGTTCCGCTTCCCTTAATAAGCAGGAGCTTATGAGGTGAAACATTTACAATATATAGGTGGCAGTACACTAAACATAGAGACACAGGTGGACAGTGGTCTCACCTTCGATAACCACATCGCCACAACAGTCAGGAAATCCTTCTATGTGGCACACCTCATCACCAAGGGCTTTTCATCCAGAAAAAATTAGGTCATTGTCCCACTGTACTCATCCCTCATTAGACCCATTATAGAATACAACGCTGCATTTTGTATGTACCTCTCAAGACATCTGCAACAACTGGAAAGGCCGCAGAAATACCTCACTAAAAGAATCACAGGCCTAAAGCAGATGCCCTACGCTGACCGCCTTAAACTCCAGCTATACTCTGTTGCATATAGTCTACTCAGAGGCAATCTTTGCTTAACATGCAAGGCCATGTCAAACCGAGCTGTTGGACATGCTACACAAAGAAATCCCAATCCCTCAGAGCCACATGCTCCAGGGATCTAAACCTTGTCATCATAATAAACAAAACATGCTGGAGGGATAGGTTCCTGACCCAGAGAATCCCCAGACTCTGGAATAGATTGCCCATACACGTCAAGCACAGTGCCTCTTTGGCCCTCTTCAAAAGGAACCGTGATGACTGGATGGGTGAAAGGAAATTCACCCCCGGGATCACGTCAGTCAGCCTGCTAGACAGGGGTCCGGGGAAGTAAATAGTGTGGGAAGAAATAGCCAGGGAATTGTTATGGCTAGGCTTGTATAGGATCTAGGGCCGATAGCCTAGTACCAGCCTATGAACCCATGAACAGGGTCTTGGGAGATGAACCTTTTACAGGCTGCCTGTGTCCATTAGAGACATAGGTGCCAAGCCAAGGATGAATTTCCTGTTCCCCATCCAATTGTCCAAGTTACCCTTGAATTGAGTTAACGAGGAATTCTGTTTCACATGGATGGTTTGCCTGTTCCAGAGAATGGGTAGTCTCTGGGATACATACCTATCTCTCCAGCATGTCATATTTATATCACAGGCAAGGTTTAAGTCTTTAGAATGGGTAGTTTTGGTGCAGTTTGTTTGCTTGCTTGTTTGTTTGTGGATATGCAGGAGGTCCATCAAAGTGAGGTCTGATAATGCCTTGTATACCAGGTACACATCTCCCCTCAGCCTGTAGGAGACAGAATACAGGGATAGGGCCTTGAGGTGGTCTGCATAAGACATGTTACGTATGCCCTATATTCCTTTAGAAATTTCTGTGGACATTCCAGCTGTTGGATATGCCTGGTTAGGTACATACCAAAAGGGGCATTGTGCTTAATGATGGGTATGAGGAATGCTGAATACAGTGGAACAATGGCTTCCTTAGACGTAGATGGAATACTTTTGTTTATAAGTTGCACAACATAGAATGATTTCCTCACTGCTGTAGACACGTGATGGTCAAAGGCTAGATTTCTGTGTGTCCCGAAGTCCCTGACTACTGGAGCAACTCTTAGGGGTGTATTGGAAATATGATAGTTACTAGCGGTGAATGACTTCCTGAATGATACTATTATGCATTTCTTGGCATTTAGTTTTAGTCCATGTCTCTGACACCAATTGTTTGTCTGTATCAGCCCTATCTGGAGAACATTTGTGTTGGTGGACAATTCAGTGCCAGGTCCTAATTTGCAATCTACAAATGTAGTCAGCCAGAGGCCACTGACATTGGCCTTGACTTCAGAGAAGTAAATGCCAAAAACGAGCAGTCCTGGGACCGATCCCTTCTGCATTTTACTTAAGAGCTGTATATGTGGTCTCCCGGGCAACTACTACTGAGCTATGCTGCATGTAATTAATGACACCATTATCAGTTTTAATGTGAGTATTGCTGGATGGGAGTGATAACTGCCATGGGTGAACAGGTGAGCTATTTTATTTAAGCAATAACCCACACCTGGGTGTGGGTAATGCTGGATTTACCCACAGATGGTGTGGTTTGGTCATGAGGGCGAAGCCCAAGTGACCAAAGATCACCCTGGGTAAATCCAGCATTACCCACACCCAGGAGTGAGTTACTGCTATTATACAATGACATTTAAGAAAAAAATACTTACTTTTCTTAAATAATATCCTTGTATAATGGAAACGTGCTGTCCTTCCGCTACTAGACAGCTCCGCTTTGCCATTGCTGATGTACTGCGCATGTGTTTGGAACTTGTGTTTCCATGCATACCCAGTACATCCGTGCTCGGGAGAGTATGCAATGGAGAAAAGAAGATCTCCGTTGCTCCGTTTTTCTGTAATTTCTTTTTTTTTTTAATATTTGTTCATGGCAATTTAGAGGTAGGAGAGCTGCACTTCCGACTCCGCACATACAGGAAAGACAGCTTGAAGAAAATACAAGGGAAATCAGGTACGTGTATTTAATTTTAAATACCGTACCTGATTTTTCTTCTATTTTCTTTATGCTGTCTTTCTCATATGTGTCGAGTCAGGACTACAGCTTTTTTTTTTTTTTTTTTTTAAATAAAAAAAAAAAAAAAAAAATTAAAACTTGGACAATATACTACTGGAAAAAAAGTCCGGGTGGCAAGACCTTTTCCTTTGGTATATTGTCAGATTTACAACGGGCACACTGGCCAATCAGCATGCACGTTTTGGAATAGTAATGGACAGTCGTAGAATTACTGTGTTTTCATGGAATGGAAAGATTTTGAATGTGCTTTCTGAAGTTGTGGCCTCCACAGCATTAGGCAGTACTCAGCTATCATAAAACTATTGTAGTCTGTTCTCTCAACATCGAATTCCACAAGCTTGTTTCACTTTGCCAAGCCAGAAGAATGACTATAACTGTGAATAAATTGCAGTAGGGGATCAGTTTAATTTGCAGTCTACGACCTCTAATTATACGATACAATTTACAACCTCTAATTATAGCAGTCTTATTGTTTATACTTCAGATGTGTGACTAATCAAATTTAAAGATGAATAAACAAATGACTACTATAAATGTATTTCATCTTGTTCTAGTTCACTGCATCTTACTTGTTGTTTATACTTCAGATGTGTGACTAATCAACTAATCAAATTTAAAGATGAATAAACAAATGACTACTATAATGTATTTCATCTTGTTGTTCCAATTCACTGCATGCACACACACACGGACACATGCACATAAACACACAAGTATCCACCAATTACTACCAATTTTCTGTTTTTAAAACATCTTTACTAAATCACAACTAAAACAGTGACACAGGTACACATACATTAATATAGAAGAAAACAACCATAGTAATATTTTTCATGCAGTATACACATTTTCATAGGTGTGTACTAGGCTAGTGGCCCTGGAGCCTTTACAAGCCTAGCCCATAGAAGTGCCCTGGCATTGTGCTGCCTGTGTCCTTTAAACATTATCATTTACTCCAACATTACATAATTTTTCAGTTCCTTCCTTCTCTTAAACCTCATTCTTCCGCTTAAACAATATTCTGTATTCATCGCTTCCTCAGATTCTGTTTAATTCTTTGCAATTTGCTCTTTCCTTTTTCTAAGGATCCCACCTCTAGTTCATTTATCCTCTTTACATGTTATAAACACATTATTGGTTGTGTATACCTCAGATATCTATGATCAATTGAATGAATAAATAAAGGCCTTAATAATGTATTTCAGTCTACTGCCATTCTAATGCATTTAGTGCAGACCAGTGCAACCCACTTGTATGTGTCTGCATATGGGAACACACACACACACACACACACACACACACACACACACACACACACACACACACACACACACACACACACACACACACACACACACACACACACACACACACACACACACACACACACACACACACACACACACACACACACACACACACACACACACACACACACACACACACACACACACCTCTTACAGTTTCCCAAAAATAAATTAAATTGCAAAAATTCATTACAATGCGTTTCAAATACACAAAATGCAAGAAAATCATAAACAAAAGAGATTAATTTTATTGTATAGCAATTTAATTGCAACAAAACTTAAAATACATAAATAAAATCAGTTCAAAACTAGAAGCAAAGCTACTATTTCACAATGAGATATCATAAAAAGGAGGTTGTGTTATTTACATTTTACCAGTAATGGGAGGAAGGGTGTAGTTTGGTGTGAGTAATCAAAGCATCTTCCCCGAGTGTGCATGAAGTGTGAATTAATCATAGCTTGACATGCTTCATAACCATAACACAGAGGGTTAAGAAAACCGGTTACCACCATCATGCAGTGAGAAAGAGCACAACATTCATTAAGGATGCATAACTGCAGATACAGCGGTGAATGTATGCACATGCAAGCATCATGCCATTGTTGTATATGCATCATCTGCAAGACATATAAGAGTACTACAGTACAGTATGAACAAAGCACATTATACAAAAGAAGAAGAAGAAAGGGGGGATAGGAAGAAATAGGAAACAGGAAGCAGAGGAGCATACAGAAGGATATTATGAAGGATAGATAAGGTGGGGTAGGGTAGATTTTTTTTTGTGGGGAAAGATGCTTTTTTCCAAGTTTTCTCTGAAAAAGGAAAGAGAAGCAGGATAGACAAATGGGTTAAGGAAGGAGGATAAAAGGATGGTAACAGGGGCACATAAGCACAAAAATATACTTACAAATATCAAAAGGGAAGGTAGTGACACAAGATCAGGACTAAGCACATAAATACCAAAAGGGAAGGTAGTGACACACAAGGTCAGGACAGCAAGGGCATGCAAGGGCATGACAAAGATAAATAAAGGGTGGACACTTTACTTTCTTTTATTTGTAAGGGTGGACACTTTTCAGTGTAGTGGATTAGAAGACGAAAGGGGTGTGTGAAAAACAAGGAAATGAAGGGGAATATAGTGATAGAGAGGGTAGGAGGGAGTGGTATTGTAAGCCTGTCAAATCTGTCCAAGAGGTGAACCAACCCCATAGTCAATCACCTCCATGGCTCACATCTGAAGTGGGTACAGCCTTCAGTGACCTGATGGTCAAGGCAATCTTGAAGTATGATATGACTTAAGCCATATAAGGAGATGAAACACAATGCCAATGCCAATCTAGGATTCAAGCCACCAGTCTACCACCCTCCTCTCCATTTTTTGCACTGCATGCTGAGTGAGATGGTAGGGCTCCTTTCTGCCACTCTTAGAAGGGAAAGCTTTAACCTCCCTCCTGAGAGGTGACAACACAGACCACCAGTGAGCCCTGCAGGTCACTCCTCTCAGGGTGACTTTCGTTGTTCTGAAAGGGGGACCACCATGGACCCAATGGTCAGCATATCCTCAATTCCGTCTGTGCCATGCATAATCTGGTGGGAAACAAAAATAAAAAGGGAGAAAGAACAGAGAAAAGCATATCAGCATGTAAGCATGTGGTACAATAAGGCAAATCTCACTACCACCAGCAATATTCACTCTTCCCCAACACCTGAAAATCCTGTCATACCCTCCTTGAAAGGCTAACTAGCTGTCATTGATCTCATGAGATGCTGCAAAACAAATATAGAGAAATGCATTAACATATCCTGACAATAGAACAAAGTGTCATCTATATAACACCAAAAAGGCAATAACAATTAACTTACAAAAGGCAGGTGACTCTCCTTCCCTCCCTTTCTAACCTGTTTTCTCCAATGACAGATAATGTCTTGGAGAAGCCTCTACAGGCCACCGTAATGGTGATAGCACTTCTCTGCAGATCAAGGAATGCCAGTGACAGCACTGAGGTCTCTTACCAGCAGAAGCCATGCATCCACCTTATTCAGTGGGTTTTCCCAGAATGTACCCCTGCTTGTCTCTGTAGAAGTTAATGAAAATCTTACTTTTCTGAGCACTAAGCAAAGTCCTTCCATTACCAGTAACTGAAGAAGCCATGATCACTACCCATATGGGACTCGGGAGAAAAATGGTTTAGCCCAGAACATAGTCAAATGTTATGGACACCATATGACATTGACCAGATGGTATGGACAGAACTGATATACATAAAGTGAGTGGGCAGCATTGCAGACACCAAATACGGTAACATGCCTGTAGTACCCTAAAAGGAATCCACTAGTATGTCAGTGCACTGCTACCTGAAGGCATTAGTTGGCAGTGTACTACTGCTAGGTTATGCACTTTTTAAATATAACACAGTGATGTAGTATGGTCTTCTGCTGCTGAGCATATCCAGTCCATACATTGGACTGTGAGGCATGTGAATGGGCAGCCATGGAGATCTTAGCACCATTTTTGAGTTGTATTACACTGCACTGTATGTATAACTGAGAAACAATTGAAATATTTCATCACATTATCATAATGACAATGGTATGGGGCTCCTATTAAGAGAAAAATAAGACATGGTCATCATGGACATGCTGACTTCACAGCAGAGATGTACTATTGATATCATAAAGAAATTGGAGTGCAACACCTGTAAATACACAGAAAAACAGATAGATAGAAGCTAGGGACACAGAAAGTGTACCTGTGCTGTGTGTGGGGTATGCTTCAATATCCTGCTTAAGCAGGGAATGTGTTGCTGTTGGGGTGGGAAAGAGTAATTTTCAAGTACAAGTTCTAACTGCGTCTAACATATTTGTGAGAACCCATAGTGCTAAGCATCTGGTAGTGTCCCCATGTCTGGTGGTAATGCAGAGGGGGGAGGGTTATGGAAAATATTAGATTACGCATGGGAACAGAGTATAGTTACATCAAAAGTAAGGAGGGGTTAAACTTTTTACATGGATCAGGATGAAAAGGTGCACAGGTGGGATACACCACATTGTTGCCAGAGACAACATGCACGTACACTAACATCACAGGGCATGCTTGTGCTGTATTACCTGTGTCAGCATTTCATAACAGCCATACCATGCACTGCAGATGCAACTTCAGAATGGACTGTGAACATTTATAAGGGAGGGTGGCACCTTTGTGTCCACACAATGACCATACATTCATGTTCATTTATAAAAGACTTCAGATGCCTCAAAAAAGGAGGCTGAAATAGTTCACATCAGTGGAAAGAGTCAGCTACTGCAAGAAAGAGTCAGCTATTGCAAGTCATGTGCACCCATTGCAGGTAATTTCTAAATACTGAGAAGGCTTTATAACTCTCAACCTCTTAGAGCAACAATGGACAAAGCCACAAATAATGGGGGAGCAAAGGCCTAAAAATAGGGACACTTTTTAAATATTGCTTTTACAAACTTAAAAAATTGACAGAATAACAGGTATTGCATTAGCATGAATTTTCCTAAGGATATGTCTGAAACTAAGTTGTCTGCCATTATTTTTTTACTTCAGTCCTTCATGATTACCAGTGAATTGCCAGAAAACCACAATTTTATTAGAGATAGACCAAAAATATGAGGTTAAAATCTGGTCATTCTGTGAAAATCTGGACAGTTGAGAAGTATGGAAGGCTTAGGGAGCAGGTGTGGTAAGACCTGGTAACAGATGTCAGCTATGTAGATGGACAAAGCTGATCACGGACCCAGGTCTGCAACAATGTCACAGACATGATATGCTATGCCCACACAAAGGTGCAGATTGCAGCTAGAGAAAGGGCACAAGTGGATGACCACTAAAGCAGACCACCCTCACCGATACGGAGGATTTCCTGATCGCTGGATATTGTAGCTGGACTTGCATTAGTGTTCCATGTTTCTGTTGGGATGTATTAGTTACACATGTCCATGTAGCAATATCAGTGTATAGTTGTGCTCAACTATCATGAACTTTGCAGTGTTAAACACTGAACTCTCTCTCCTGCAACTGCATTAGGGATGCCAGTTCTCCATCCAGTACCCCAATGTGTGTATGTATGAATATATCTATGTGTCCATTGCTTTTATTTAGATATATATTTTTATAGCAAAAGGGTGTGGGATGGTCACACGTTTATTTATATACACAGATATTTCACATTTTTGTTTGCCTTCACAGGTGCCTATAGTATGGATTTGGACACAGTAGGGCAGAACATGCCTGATGTCATCATATCAGAGGTGGCTGACAGTGATGGCAGCCTTCCCATAGCACAGTCAGACAGCACAGTGCCAATGTCAGCAATGGTTACAGTGATGAACACAGTAACCTCAATATTTTCCCACATGCTTGTGGTGGATGTGGACACCAGCTGTACATGCCCTATATTTACAGAGTGCCAGGCCAAAAATGTCAGCCCATCACAGAGTGCACAGTTATCAGCAGGCAGTGGTATCACTGCTGAGTAAGTAGAAAACACTGGGGAGTGTTATGTTGCTAGAAATCAGTGCCACTATACCCTCTTGGTGTAGAACCTCAGTGTTACCCTGGTCATAATTCAACAGATGCCACTCAGTCATCCAGGCAGAGGCAGATGCCTTGTCTGATATGATCAGTGGACTGTGTGGAATAAGTGATGACTTATGTGAGGGAATGCAAAACCCACATACTGATCTTACACAAAGGGAGCATATGAGTGCACACACACCTGCTGACAGCAGTATGGAAATATTAGGCTACTTTTCCTCAGTTGTGGCTACCATGCAGTATGGTGCTATGGCCCGCAATGGCCATGTCATACACTACACACAGGGGTGATTTTCCCATGGCACAGTTCAACAGCTGCCATATACACCTTGTTGGTAGTCATGGCTGCTAATCCTCAGGCAGTGCTGTGAACACACTATATAGCATGGGCAGGTCTAGGTCATGGAGTGCAACTACACCCCTGCTACTTAGTGATGTTGGGCCTACAGGGGCATGAAGGACTGGCATCACAGATGTCCGGTTCATAGGTACTTACTAGGCTATTAACCTGTGAGGATCTTAAGATGTCTAGCCTTACATTACCAAGGTAGTTTTTATCCATTATAATTTGCACACAAATAACTCAAGAGATGGATCAAACAAATGTATGCTGGGAAATTTACATGTTTCCCCTATCCATGAATGGCAAGGATGCTAAATCAGGAGTGAATTTACAGTTACCCACCTATTCCTTCAAATTATATTTGAATATAATTATTTTGCTTTATGTGAGGAGGAAGATGGTTCCATACAAGCAGTATTCTCTGATACAAATGTATCCCTCTAATATGTTGTAGTTATTTTGCAAAAGAGATTGAGATCCCTTGGGCAGGTGTTTATGACACTGTTGGACTTGTGAATGTATAATAGGTCTGACAGAATAGGCTCTGTTGAAGTTCTACATGCAAGGCAGAGGTTGCCTTACAGTAGTCTGTATGTTACTGAGAAGAGGGGCAGGCTTTGAGATGGTCTGCATAATTTTCACAATTTATGTTTTTGATGTTTTTAGTGAATGAAATGTTGTGGTTATAATGCTTCAATAGCCATCCTATACATCACAGAGTAGGGCAGTCATGGTCACATATTCCAACACCATCCCTGGCACCAGATGCTGATGGCATTGCCATTCAGCAATGACAGTGTTACCCAAATAGCCATGGGTGTCCACATTCTACACACTACGTACCTGTGACGTAAAGGCATATGGAATGCCCACGCTCCCACAGTGCTAAACCATCTGCTGCACATGTCCCCGTGCCGCAGTACTACAGGGTCCCCCAGACATTTTGGCCAGCTGTCATCAGGGAGATCCAGCCTTTCACATGATATTGTACCAGCCAGGCACAACGTCACAGCAGGGGAACATCTGTAACATTTCCACTTCCACTAGTCAGTTCACTGTCACCTATTGCTGCACCCTGTTACTGTGCCCCCATCCCACCCATACAAATAACTGTGCCCAGCCCCCCCAAGTCATGTGGGTTACATTATCTCTGATGTATGGTGTGGGCAGTCAGTGCTCTACAGTCTGGGTGTAGTATTCCATGCATCCATTTTATATTATGTTACTGGTATCATGGCCAACAGTTGTGAAACAGACACTGGCTCTTTGCTAGTGCCACAGTGGATTTTGCCCACTTTAATTTTGCATATGGTTCCACTACAGACAATACCACTAACGACTGCTCACCAGACTCCCCCCTTCTGCTGTTGCCTGTGGTCTGCCTACTACTCTCTGTGGTGTATCAGTTTGTGTAGATCCACATTATGTAGCAGGACACTAATGACAAATCTTGCTTAATGTCTCAAGAGTGTACTGCAGGCTGCCACCAGAAGTATCTTGGTAAAAGAAGTGGGCCTTCAGCTGAATACATGTTCAATAATGCTGTAGGTCTGCAACAGTGGATTGTTGTATGATATCTCAGCCTTGGTTTGAAGGTTGTAAATTGGTGTCATGAACCATGCATGACTCCAGTTCATATCCAGCATCACTTGCAGCACACCACAGTGGATAGCTTTATAAGTGGACTGCGGTCTGCACCCCTGTTTGCATGTTTCTGCATGCTTTGAGGGTATGTGCACTTATTGATTAGATGTTGCTGTGTGAATCACCCCACAAAGCACTGGTGTAAATCACATCTGTACAGAAATGGGAATAATGAGCTCTACCTGTATGGCACACAAACAGTTTGCATTTCCCACTACCTTGGAGTGAAAGCCCTTCTGGTTGATATATTGGATGACTTGTAGAGCAAGCGGAACCTTGAAGGTGATGTGGGTGCAATCATTTGCCCCTAGAGCATCAGGGAAATGGGCTGTTTCTTTTTTATGAAGTCTATAGGAAACAAATATGCTCCTTCACAAGCTGTTGCATGACATTAAGGAACTTATGCAGGATTTGTTCATCAGATGCCTGCAAAACTCCTATAATGGCCCCTGATAATCACATACATTTGTAGCAAGTAGCTTCATACAGCTTAAACCACACAGAGACCTTATGCACTTCCTGAATGCAAATGCAATACTGCCATTCAGTTCTGATTGTGAGTAATCTACTAGAGATTGACTGGCATCTGTCGATTATGCTTCTTAATACTTTGTACCCAAAGCAGCTGCCCCCCCCCCCCCCTTGTGACACTCTAGGTCCACCTCTATTTTAATTCACCAGTAAGTCTACTGCCAGTTTCCTAGTCCTGGTGAACATGGACACCTTCGTAGCTTAATGTCTCAAAAACACATTCAGTGTGTACTTTCAGCCCTTTACCTTGTCTGTTGCACAGCAAAGTATACTATGTCACAACTGAGAAGCCAGATGTTGAAGCAAAACTGAATTTGATAACCGCTTTGAACAAAGCAGGAAGATTAACCAATGCAAAACTCTGCATAAACCAATTCAGTGATGTTCTTTTGTAAAAAGAGCTGCACTTAATTTTCTTATCAAGATTAGCTACATTAAGTCTTTGTTCCTGCTCACTGCATTTAGTAGTGCAGACCATCTTCATGATGCCTGTGCTGTGCACATCAGCAAATAGAATTACCAGTTATCCAAACCACTGCAGAGCTGTGTAAAGGCAGAAAAAGTTCATGCCTAGCAAGTGAAAAAAAAGTAACCTGCTGAGGCAGAAATCTGAAAGGCTATATATATATTGTAAATGCTGTGCTATGGCCAGGTTGTTTGTAACTAGTACTACTGATAAGTGTATTGTGTAGTAAGGTGAACATAAGTGCATAAAACTTAATGCATTATCTTGTCACGTAGTACTGGAATGTTCAAAACAAAATGCATCCCCTTGAGTGAAGGCTGAATAACGTATATCATTTTGTAATTAATAATACTATGGATGTCAAATTATTTCTCGGGCACAGTAAGAGAAATTGAGGCGGGATCTATAAAAAGGAAGGTGCAAATTACATAGAAATAAATGGGCTTTGTAGGAGCAACACCTGCAGAATAATGTTCAGGAGAAGGAGTGACGTTTAAGAGACAGCAGGAACTGAGTGATTTATGTACGATGTTGGAGTGAAAGGTGTTTTTTTAAAGAAAGAAATTATGTACTGTACAATTTGTATAAACGGAAAAAAAAGTGTTAAGGTTTTTTTTTTTTTTTATTAATATATGTATGTCTATAGCTTAATCAATATTTTAATAAAACTGTTTAAATAAATTGCATTTCAGGCACAACAGTTTGCTTCTAGTGACCACATGTGGGTATGCTTATACTTGTCCCTTTTCAGAAAGTAGAGCAATGCTGTGGCTGCTGTGGCTGGTGTTCTGTATTTAGTTTTTTACAGCTCATTATAAATAGTGTTGTGGTTATCAAATGCAATAAATGGCACAATCATGAAATGTTTTCTTCAGTTGGCACATGGATTTCATTGTTTGAGTAGGTACTCTTGTATTTTAAGTGGGCTTATTCTCTGCACTGACAAACCTTTTTGCAGCTTTGGGCTTTTTAATTTTAAGCTTATTTTCTAAGATTGTAATGTAGTTACCTTTGTTACATGATATAAACCAGAGGAGTATTTCTTTTTAAATTGCACTAAATAGTATGATCAGCTGGTGTACTGTATGATCACATGACAGTGTCTAGCTCTTTGCTGTACGAGTCAGATTCTTTTTTTTTCAAAACAGGTTTATTGTTTTAACATATAAGAGAAATATCATAACAATTTTATACAAGTAATTAAAAATGGGTATTATTATAATATTCAACAAAACAACTAAAGTATTTACAAAGACATCCACTACAATCAGATCAATTAAACTAAAATACCGTGCTATTGAAATTAGAATTTTTTTAACAAATTTTGTAAATTATCCCATACAATATAATATGATGTTTTTCTAGTTGTTCTCATTCTAATTGTGCTTATTTCCATATGGCACATTATATTCATAACATTTTTAAATTCATTGAACGAAGGAGGTGCATCTGAAATCCAATTTCTAGTTATTATTTTCCTGGCCACTGCTAGGATAGACCATAACAAGGGAAGCTTAATCTTTTTAACACATTGAGGTACAGGTGTGTTGAATAATATAAGAGACTTAGAAATAATGAAATTATCTGTAAAAGAGCCTGCAAAAATTCATTAATTGACTTCCAGTATTCTTTCAACTTCATACAGTCATAAAACATATGAGCCCAGTCAGCATTAATTTCTACATTACATCTCTTACATAGATTATCTTTATTATTTATTTTATTCATCAAAGGTGTATAAAAGATCTATGTAAAAATTTCCATGTATAAAGTCTCCAGACAATGGAAGATGTAGTTCTATAAGCAGATTCCAATATATATTGTTTATCTTGTTGAGTTGGTGGGTCCCCATTAATAGAGGTGAAATAATTCCAGTATGAATCTACACTGTAAAAAGTTTCTTGTCTGATAATTTTATGTATATATGAAAGTTTACCTTTATCAGAAACTTTATGCTGTAAATTTAATATCAAGTAATCAATCAGTTTTGGAATAGATTCTTTAACTGTTATAGACATTAGATCTATTCTATCAATGAGATGTTGTCTAAAGATCTGAACCTCTAACCAGCAAGTTTCTCTTAGATCAAATTCTTGTTTTAAGAAATCTAGATTTTTAACTTTATTATCAGATATCAGCTGATACCAGTACTTTAGATCATTTTATATAGCTAAATGAGCTCCTTCAGAAGTAGATGACACAAGCATACCCTGAGTATACATTATAGGGAATACAATAAAATTCCATTCCCTATACTTAGGGTGCATGAATATAAAGTTACGATAACTAATAATAATATTTAATGGGTAACAAACCCATATGTTTTGGTGTAATAGGTGAAGTACAAAATTCCTTTAGCAACCACAACATGGAGTTATTTACAATCATATTTTTATGTGTTAAGGAGATTTTCATGAAGTGCATACTAATTAGCTCCCAATAATCTTTCCATTTTGCGATATATGACTGATCTATTAATAAAGTAATAACTTTTATAATAGAAGAGATAATATATAAATTAAAGTCTGGAAAAGAAATACCCCCTTGAGACCAGCTATTAGTATGTTTCTTTAATGCAATCCTAGGTCTATTAGGTGCCCATAAGAAATTTAACATTAGTGTATTCAGTTTCTTGATAATTATTTTTGTAGGTGAAAGTATTATTGATTGTATTAAGTATAAAATCTTGGGGAATATTATCATTTTAATAATTGTAAGTCTCTCCTCCATAGTAAAAAACATATTATTCCAGGTATTAAAAAGACTTTGTATATTAAGAAAACAGGTACTATAGTTATTATATATAATAGATTTAATATCTTTAGATAACTTATTTAGGTATAATACTATCTGACCTGAATTGGGTACATATTTAGTAAAATCACTAATGAGAATATTTTTTCGTGTATATATAGGTAGTATTTTAGTTTTTTCTTCATTGAATATTAAACCAGAAATACTTTTAAAATTCATCATTTTATCAAATAAAGACTGCATAGAAGAATTAGATCCTGCTGATGTAATTAGAACATCATCTGCAAAAAGTTGAATTTTTGATGTTGTATTTTCGTCTATTTCAAAACCCACTATGTCAGTACTGTTTCTAATCAAATTAGCCCAAGGATCCATTACTAAAGTGAATAATAGTGGAGAAAGTGGACATCCTTGCTTTGTACCTTTAAGAATGGGTATTTTTTGTGAAACATATGTTCCTACCTTAATATAAGCCAGCGTTCCTTTGTATAAATGCTCAATTAAATTTACAAATGCATCAGAGAAATTTGTGCATTTCAGTAAGGTAAACAGATAGTCCCAACTTACTGAATCAAATGCTGAACCTATATCAAGACTAATAAGTGTTAAATCTTTCTTTTTCCTATTTGCAAAATCAATTAATGTTAAAGTTCTTCTTATATTATCAAAAGTATTTCTATTTACAAATAAGCCCGTCTGATCTATATCTATAATGCCGGGGATGATTGTCTTCAATCTATCAGCAAAAATACTCAAACATTTTATAATCAACATTAAGTAATGAGATGGGTCGATATGAAGAACATCTAGTTGGATCTTTATTAGGTTTTAAAATTGGTGAAATAAATGTATATTGCCAAGATGGGGGGGTTATTAACTCAGTTTGGGCCAAAATAAAAACCTTATGTATTAATGAATATGTAGTTTTAGAAAGGATTTTATATATCTCTGGTATAATACCATCATTACCCGGTGCTTTGTTTGATTTAAGCTTATTTATTTGTGTAATAACTTCTGTATATGAAATACTCTTGTCCAATAGTTTAATCCGTTGTTTATTAAGCTTTTTATTCATGTTTGTGGTTATAAACTCCTTTATTTTATCTTTAGGTTCCATGTTAATGTTATGGTTAATCTTGTGAAAGTGATTTCTAAATTCATCCAGTATTTCTGGTATACTAGAAACATTCTTTTTCCTTAGAGAAAAGATTTCTTTGATATGGTTTTGTTTATTCAATCGTTTTGTTTTATCGTTTTGTTTTATTTTTAAGTCTATGTAAGTATTTGGGGCTTCAAAAACTTGTATTTCTCTAAAGTTATTTTAACTTTGAGTTAAAATTTCTTTGTATTTCTCATTTAGTTTATTTCTTCAATAACTTTCTTGTCCATAATATTTTCTTTATTATTATGTTTATAAGAGTCTAATTTACTTTGAATATCTAACAATTCCTTATCCCAAGATTTCCTTTTATTATTATACCATCTGATACTGTCCATATAGATATGATTTTAAGGCATCCCAAACATAGACAATGGAGACTTCAGGAGTATTATTTATGTCTAGAAAATGTTGTACTTCTGAAAGTATATATTCTTTATAGTCTTTTAGCCGAGTTAAGTATGCTGGTATCCTTTGAGTTAAGTATACTGGTATCCTTTTGATCTGAACATTATGAGTATTTTTTATCATGAATTCAAAAACAATCGAGTTATGATCAGATATAGGACATGAAATGATTTTGGAATTAAATCCGTTACCATCTGGTTAGAAATAAAGACCCTATCTATTTTTGAATAAGTTTTGTATCTGTTAGGAAAAAAGGTGTATGGTAATGATTTTGAATCTGATTATTAATATCATTCAAATAAGAATTAGCAAAATCATTTAAATGTTTTGCATTAGATGTAATTCTTCTTTTCCTTATAGTGGTAGTATCACTTTCATGTAGTATACAATTAAAATCACCAGCTAAAATAATATCCCCTATAGAGAATGATATGATCTTATCAATATGATGTTTCACTGTATTAATACCAATTCCAGGTATCCAATATACATTAATTAAAGTGCAAGTCTTCCCATTAATTTGTATTGTAACCATACAAAACATTCCTTTGTCATCCTGAAAAGACTTAATGGTTTTAGGAATGAGCATACTTTTATTCCATAAAATAGCCACTCCTCTTTTTTTCTGAGTGTGCTCTGAACTAACCAATACTGTATACTTATTAGTGGCTAGTTTATCAATATCTTTTTTCAAGAGATGGGTTTCTTGCAGGAAGACTAGATTGGCCTTGTGTAAATTAATGCATCTTATTAGGCTTGCCCTTTTACACGGATTATTCAATCCATTAATGTTTAAAGAAATTCCTTTTAAAGATGTCATTTGGCATTTTTAAAACACAAGAATCTTATGATCGAAACAACAAATAACAAGATAAATAATGTTACATCTCCTCTTTTAGGTGTACCTTTAAATATAGCTGTATTTATTAAATCTCTTATGGGATTTTGTATAGGATTCAATTTTGTTTGTAGTGACAATGAGTGTACAAAATATATTGTGGATGTCAAAACTATATACATATAACAATGAACAAGTGTATGAGTCAGATTCTGATGAAATTCTTTATATGTTTTGGATGAAAGAGCTTAATCTAATAAATTCATTCTCTGGTTGGATTCACACTCAAATTTATGTTTTTTATCTTCTTTAGAATACTCAGTACTTTAGTTATGGTTAGTTTAAATTATGAATGTAATTTCCTAGTAACTGCTTTTTTTTGCATACAATAGCATTAAACTTAGTAAGGGCTTAATATATCTGGACAATTCAGATCTGTATCCCAGCTCAAAAGAATAATTTATTTAGTTATCATCATTTGCTCCTCCAATATTTCTGACAAAGTACTCTGTAGGAAATTTTTAAAGTCTAACTTGTTACCTTCCCAAAAACACGTTCCCAATTATATGTCTCTTTCCCATCAAACCTTCAACATTTGTTATCTACCCAAGGAAAAAAATCTTTGAAGTCTGATTGGGGAATAAAAATACCTATGCAAACACTTCCAAGCAAACATCCTAAACTTTGTGGACTTAGTTGCATACTTTGGAGTTGTACAGATATCCCCCACATGTTCCTTTGCATATTGCCTTTCTATTCTTTCTTCCCAAACTTTACTAAGTTCCTCTGTTTGATTCTTATAGTTGTGCACTATTTTATATGCCCTACTAATTATTCCTTTTTTTACAAGTGATTCTGTTCCAGACAGCTAAAAACTCAACCAGAGCTGGTCTTTCACATAGCATGCCCTATCCCTTTCTCTTTGCCTATACTCTGATGGCAACATCGATCCCTTTTAGGAAAGGCAGTCTCTAATCTGCAGCCCAGACATCTGCTGAGACACATCTCACTCTATTACCTTCCCCTCACTAGTTATTTGCTCCCAATACCTTGGTTCCTTTGCTAATTTTCTTCCATAAACTCCAGCTCCCTCTTGCCTATTTTCTGTACCTCTACTTGCAGAGATCTTTATTAATAAAATGTCCTTTCTCATTTCTGTTGTTGGCTTAGTTCTTAAAATATTATCTGCTATTTTGTGACTGTTGGTATTCTCCTTAAAGTCCTGCAACAAAATCTTTGAAGTCTGATTGGGGGTATAAAAATATCTATGCAAACACTTCCAAGCAAAAATTCTAAACTTTGTGGACTTTGTTGCATACTTTGGAGTTGTACAGATATCCCTCACTTGTTCCTTTGTATATTGCCTTTTCATTCTTTCTTTCCAAACGTTTCTAACTTCCTCGATTTGATTCTTATAGTTATTATGCACTATTTTATATGCCCTACTAATTATTCCTTTTTTACAAGTGATTCTGTTCCAGACTCAGCTAAAAACTCAACCAGAGCTGGTCTTTCACTTAACACTCCCTATCCCTTTCTCTTTACCTATACCCTGATAGCAATGTTGTTGGCTTAGTTCTTAGGATATTACCTGCTACTGTGTGACTGTTGGTAGTCTCCTTAAAGTCCTGCATCCAAAATCCCAATCTCTCTATATTTTCTGATCCCCCATTTTGTCATCATCCCCTTCCAGTTTGATATATAATTGTCTGCCTGTGTTAGGTATATGAGCCTTAACTGCATAGCTCTAAAGCATCCCTTCAAATCAGATAATTCTAAACCACCTTGTTCTTTGGAGTGAATCAACATATCCCACTTATCTCTTGCCCCCTTCCCCTCCTTCAATACTTTATTAATTACTGTCCATAACATCTCCACTGATTGATAAAAATATGCCTTACCTGTATAAAATTAAAGAGATTAAAACATTTCACTGCTTGTAACTTACTATCCATATCCCTACTTCAGAGCTTCCAGTTTCCCAATTTTTGTATTATCTTTTGTTTAGTCTCTTACAGCATATCCTTAGCTGCCAGAACTTAATCATTTTTAATTCACACATCTAAATACTTCATACTGTTGTGTATCTATTAATATGGGTATTGCTGACCCAATTCATGAGTGGGTATATAGTTTACTGGTATAGCCTTTGTTTTATCTTCATTATTTTTTTATCCATAAAAGGCTTGAAACTGTCTTAAAATGTTCCTCAAAGCAGAAATGTCATTTTCTGTATATATGAAACACAAAATAATATCACCTGGAAATAAAGCTAGATTTTCCTGAGTACCATACAAGTTAGATCCTTAAATTTGTGAGTTCCTTATTTTCTTTGCCAGTGGTTCTAGATACAAAGCAAATAGCAAAGGAGAAAGAGGACACCCATTCCTGGTTCCTGTCTTTAAACACAGTTTGTCAGAGAGAACCCCCCCCACACACACACTGCCACCTTAATTCTTGTCTCAGAGCCTTCATATAGCCACTTAATCAGGGAATATAAATGCTGCCGTAGCCCTACTCATAAAATCCAAGCTGGTTTCTATAGAATACTTTCTTTGCCTCAAGAGCCACCAACCATTGCAGCATTTTATGACATTCAGCTTCCCTCTGAATCATCATTGTTCTATAAATGTTACTAAATGTTTGCTTCCTCTGCTCAGAACTACATTCTTGGAGATTTATCATATTCTTCCATGTCTATCAATTTTGTCAACACCTCCACTATTCTCTTAGTTAATATGAATATAAACACTTTTTAATGATGGTTTACTTTTGAAATGTGTCTATATGCTAACAGGGTGCACCTTAAGCAGCTTTCTGACAAGAAAGTTATTAATCAGCAACATCTTGAGAGGGAGCTAATGTAAGCTGGGTGTCAAATGACTGCATCAGGTATGATGGTAGACAATATGTGGGGAGTCTATTCCCCAGGTTGTGGTGAAAAGGGTCCTTAGTCCAGTGTATTTACCCAGTTAATAAATGTTTAATAAATAATAATAAATACATGTGGCTACTTTAGAATAGACAATCAGGAAATGCATTTTTTTGTAGATGGGAAGAAGCTAGAAAAAACATGCACACACTGACAGTCTTGGAAACTACAAACATATAGTAACCAGTGAGCAGGATTGAACTCCAGACCCTGGAGCTCTGTGATATGTATATTTATATTGTAGCTTTATTAACTGAGCATAACAGATTGGGCAGACATCATCCACTAAAGAAATTGATGGTCTTCTTTAAAAACACAAACATTCCTGCAGTTTAAAACCAAAATTAAATTCTGTGGCTTTTAGAACCTATCAAACTCTGGAGTACTCATATGAAAAGGAATATTGCATATTATAAAGCTTTTTTTCTGTTAAACAAAGTACTCTTAGCAGTTTTGTGTCTGGTTTGCATGTCAGTAGAAGACACTATGAAAGAAATGGCTTGGGGAAAGTGTTTGCTGAAAGCATTCAAGTATTTTCTCAGCTGGGAGAGAGCTATAAAGACAGACAAAATCAAATAGCACTTACTAATAGCACAGGCTGTACCATGTGTCTTAGCATGACTAACCTTTCTTTTTGGTTAACTCTAGCCTGTCTGTGTGGCTATCAACTTAGAACCTTTGTTCTTATTTGGAAGCAAAGACTTCAATATTTGAAGATATACATAGTTTTGTGTGTTATTATTAAGTTATTAGGTTTTGGGGTGTGTGTGGGTGTTGTTTGTTCTGTTTTAGGGCCTTCAAAAAAACAAAAAGTTATGTAAGATGTGGCATAGGCTCAAATGACAGGAGAAAATGTATAAAAGACCAACCTTGTGAACAGCATATGCATGTAACATAAAAGCTGGAACTAGACATTTAACAAAAAACAGTTATACATAAAAGGTGGTAAGAATAACTATATAAGAAAATGATGCTTTCTGCAATGCCTTTCAATCTGAATGGGCTTACAGATAAACATAGAAAAGAAAGAGTAGTGAACTATATTAAAAAATGTAGAGTGCAAATAGCTATGCTACATTAGACACACCTGGAAAGAATTGAACATGTGAATTTGATAAAGAAAGTTTTTCAAAATGGTTATTCAGTGGAATATCTGTGGCAAAGGAAAAGAGGAGTGCTTATATTAATTGCAAGAGGAACGCCAATAGTCACAGAAGAAGAAGAAAAATAATAATAATGGAAGATATATAATACTAAGGGGCTACTAGCAAGGGAAGAGGATTACTCTGGCATGCATTTACATTCCACCTAAAACTGCTATAATGGAGCTTAAGAAATTTTTGGGAGAAATAACCAGCTTTCAGCAAGGAATATTACTTACAGGTGGAAAGTGGAATTTGGTTTGCAACAGTGAAAATATGTCTGGGGGGCCTAGAAGGGAAAATATAACAAAGGAGGGTAGATTTTTGAAGAAATTTATGAAAATGTTTGGGATGGAAGATGTGAATTCAGTAATAGGAGTTCAGTGTGAACTTACATATTATTCTTTAAGGTATAAAAACTGGACTAGGCTAGAGAGAATTTACACCTCACAAGAACATGTGCATTTAATTGAAGGTCTTGAAATGCACCCAATAACTACTTCAGATCATGTGCCAATAATAACTAAAATAATAACTAAAATAATAACACAAGGTAATGAAATAAAAATGAGACACTGGTGCTTTCCCACCTATTGGGTGAAGACAGAATAATTTAAGGAATGGGTTTTGGAATTAATTCAGGTGCTAATAGAAAAGATAGAAATTTCTTCTGAAAATATAACTAGGAAGTGGGATAAAGTTACGTAAAGTGGAGTTTAAAACTAGGGTGGAAATAAAGGAAAGGGAGATATGGTTAAGAAGTAACAAAAATTATTTGGAGGGACTGACAAATTTTAAAGTATTGCCACATAGGGGGCATCTCTCAGAGCAAGAAAAGGAGAGACTGTATAATGCTAAACAGAAAATAAGGGATTACCTCAATAATATGCACAAGTTTAGTAAGGTTGTTTTTTGATAATAATTCTAGAACACAAAAACTGTTAGCACAATGACTCAGCAACAGAAAGTGGAAAGGGTTGTCACCAAGCTTAGGGAGTCTGTAACAAGGAAGATACAAGACGGCCTATAGAAGTATTAGAGATATTTCAGAAAGTTTATAAAAGTTTGTATAAAGCAGAAAAATATGTAAATCAAGAAAAGGTAGAAATGGAAATGTTTAGGGAAGAATTAGATATGCCAAGGTTGGAGGTAGATGAGGCTCAATTACTAACAGTTAGGATAGGAATAGACGAGATAAAAATGGCTATGTATAACCAATCTACAGGAAAGTCCCCAGGTATAGATGGCATTCCTGTAGAAGTTTGGAAGCTAGGAGGGAAAAACTGATAAAAATCTATAAGGTTTGTTTAACAGTATTTTAATTGGAGGAGTACCAGCATCCTGGAAGAAGGAGGTGGTAATGATAATACCTAAAGAGGGTAAAGATCCATTGGATCCAGCTTCATAAGGCCCAGTTCAATACTAAGTCACACTTATAAAGTGCTTATGTCTATACTGGCTAAAAGAATGGCAAAAGTGATACCAAAATTGATAGATATGGAACAGTGTGGTTTTGTGGAAGGGAGGCAAACATTTGACAATATTAACAGAACATCGATGATGCAGAGGGAAACAGAATGCAAGAAAATACCACTGTTATTGGTGGGTCTTGACACAGAACAAGCATTTGACAGAGTAGACTGGGACTTCATGAGCAGGGCAATGGAAGCATTTGCTTTCCCTGATACAATTATAAGGCTGATTAGGAGTAATTATGAGGGATCAGAGGTGAAAATTAAAGTGGGTGGAGTCCTCTCTGATAATGTCTGCTTGAGTAGAGGAACCAGGCAGGGTTGTCTGCTTTCCCTTTTGTCATTTGCATTATATTTAGAACCATTGGCAAAGAAAATAAGGGCCTCAGAAATTCAATGACATAGTTGGTATGGTAGTCAGGAAAAGCTGGCTGTATTTGTAGATGATATTATTTTATACATGACAAAACCAGAAAGGGACATTACAGTCTTGTGGAACATTTTAAGACAGTTTCAAATCTTCCCAGGATACAAAATTAATGAAGCAAAAACAAAGGCAATAGCGGTAAATTATGTACCTACACAAATTGGTCCAACAATATCCATATTTATGGGAACATGATTAAATGAAGTATTTAGGAGTATGGATTAGAAATGACACTGTTGTGGCAGCTAAGTATTTGTGGGAAGAGATTAAACAGAAGATAATACAAACATTGAGAAACTGTAACTTTTTATATGGATATGGATACATTGATACAAGCAATTAAAATGTTTTAGTTTCTCTAGTCTTATGCACTGGTCAGGCATATTTTTATCAACCAGTGGAGAAGCTGTGGATAGCAATTAAAAAATAGTTGAAGGATTTTATCTGGAAAGAGAAGACAGCAAGAGTCAAGTGGGATAAGCTGATTCTTCCAATAAAACAAAGCAAACTAAAGTTACCAAATTTGAAGGGGTATTTTAGAGCAACACATACAGCACAAGCAGAAAACTATAATTCAAAGTGGAAAGGAATGATAATGATATGGGGAATGCTCAAGAAATAAGGAGAGATTGTGATTTTGGATGCAGACTCTTAAAGAGAACAACAAATATCATACAGAGTATTATATTCATAAAATAGCAGGAACTATTCTAAGAACTAAACTAGCACGAGAATGGATAAAAGAGATTCTGCCGATAAGGATGACTGTGGTTAGGGATACTGATAATATGCAAGAGGGGGCTGAAATTTATTGGCGAAAACTGGCAAAGGAACCAAGGTATTGGGAGCAAATAACTAGGAAGGGAAAGGTAATAGAATGGGAAAAGCCCAAGAGTTTATTTGAACTGCAGGTTAGAGATTGCCTTCCCTATCAAGGATTGATATCAGAGTATAGCCAAAGAGAAAGAAATAAGGGCATCCTAAATGAAAGACCACCACTGGTATAGTTTTTAATATAATCTATAACAGACGATACATTTAGAAAAGGAATAATTAGTAGAGCATATAGAATATTGCATGATAATTATAAGAATCAAATAGAGGAGCATAGAAAGGATTGGGAAGAGAGATTAGATAAGCAATTCAGAAAGACACAATGGGGATATATATATATATATATATATATATATATATATATATATATATATTTATCTTCCAAATATGTAACAAAGTCTAGAAGATTTAGGATCTTTGCCTGGAAGTGTTTACACGGGTATTTTTATACCCCAAGTAGACTCCAAAGGTGGATAGCAAATGTTGGAGGTGTGATGGGCAAGAAAGAGGTAGCTGGGAACATAGTTTTTAGGACTGCAATGAGCTGGCAGACTTCAGGGATTCCTTGCAGACTGCTCTGTCAGAGATGCAGGGTGAGTGGATTGGATTGACTGGGGAGACTTTTTTTGAGCTATGATACAAAATTGGAATTGCCTAGACATAATAAAGCCCTTCTGAGTCTAATTATGGTGGCTGCCAAAAAAAGCAATTACTAGAAAACAGAAAAATTCTAGACCAACCGTACTAGAAGTAGTGAATATAGTAACAGAGATAAAACAACTGGAATTAGGATCTTTAGAAAAGGGAAGGAGCAAACTACATAAGAAAAATGGGAATTGTGGGAACATTATATGCAGAGAAGGAACAAGGTTTAAGAGGCAGGATTTGAATGAGCTATATAAGGCTTAACTGACAATGATTGGATAGATTATAAGTGATGTATAATATTTGCAACTACAGTTGTTTCAGTGGTGTCTGTGATGTATAATGTTTGCAACTAAAGTGATGTCAATGTTGTTTGTTTTTCATTTATATAAATATAAGATTGCCTATACCATACATGATAATTTAATGAAGATGTTTATTGAAAAAAAAACTGTGGACCATTTTATACCTAAACGGGTATTTTCCCCTTAAAGTGACACACACAGTATTTGACACAAAATTCATATACCATACCACAGGTGCTCGTGTGCTAGCAGCTTGTGACTCACTTCCTCTCTACCACTTTTTCAAAACAAGAAGTGCTCTAATTCCCACTAGCCCAGTGACACATAACTACATAACCATCCCAACATCCAAACCTATGAAAGTCTATAACCATACCAGAGTCCAAACTCTAACCTTCAAACTCCCAGCTATTTCCAAACCCTCACTCCCTTACACTAGATCTCCACTCTCTCGCCCTAACCCTAAAGCATCACTCCAAAACATAAAACTCCAATCCCTGTTCCTTAAACCTAAAACTCTTCCCTCTCCATAAACTGAAAACTCCCCTCCTGCTCCTTAACCCTAAAATCCCCCTCCAGCTCTCTCCACACAGCTGCTGCATTTACCTTGCTTGAATGTGAATAATGTATTCAAGTAAGGTGTGTCAGCTGTTTGAACTCATATTCATGTTTGAGGGCAAGTGGTAGCCTACACACAAGCTACATGTTGCTGAAGTCACTGGTTCTACACAGTAGTTTTTGAGCACTTTGGACTCAACTACTTGTACTAGATCCAACATACTCAATAGCTTTGATAAAATGCAACTTAAATGTATGGAAGAAAAATCAGTTTTATCATCTTTCCCAGTTCAAACCTTTGCGACTCTACAGCTTAAAACCACTGGTTTCTGTCCAAGTGGATGGTAGGTCTGTGACATACCATGTGGGCTGTGGTGGCTGGTGCTGGTGTAATGTGAGATGTTAAGATGAAAAGGTTAGTGAAATAGGGGCCACCAGCACAATTTAATGTTTCCTTCCTTTGCTGGTACAGCCACTGTGGTCATAAGAATAAATTACCTCTCAAAAGATAATACCCTAGGGACTCTAGTGCCATTTGATAGCCAGACACGCAAGGAGTCTGAATATTTAGTTTTAGGCTTATTCTGCTTGCTACTTAAATAACATATTGGATGTTCATCCTCACCTATCCTATGCATTAGTACTGCATCCAGCACCACTTCTGATGCAGCTGTGTGCACTATAAATGGATCAGAACAGTCAGGGGGTGCCAGAATGGGTGCAGAGCACAAGATGGCGGTTAATCCTCTGCCTTGGGTTCCACTTGACATTGTTTGTTTTTTTCCCATTTCTAGAATTATTAAGGTGGCAGGCAATAGTGGATATGTGCGGTATAAATTTCCTATAGTACTAAGCCAAGCCGAGGAAAGCTTTCTGTTGCTCCCTTCTCTGGGGCACTTGCTAATCTTACACTGTTTCAATATTTTCTCTTTGTGGCTTAATGACCCCTCTGCCTATTGTGTATCTAAATACCTATCTTAAGTCATGCCGAACTTCTGAGTGTTGACAGTAAGCCATGCTTATCGTCAGAATCTAAAACTGCCTGGGCTTTGGAGAGGTAAATTCCTAATCTGATTAATGAATTACTGCATCATCTAGATATGCAGTTGTGTACAGGCTGGGGGTGCATGAGAACTCTGTCTTTAAGGTGTTGAAATGTTTTTGGCACCCTGTGAAGACCAAGATGTTTGTTTTTTGACCATTTAGTCTCCACATTTTGGGGATCACTCTAGCAGGTCTCAACATTTCAAATGGTTACCTAAATTAAAGAAATATTTTTGTAGGGAGGGGATACATGTCAAGGTTTTCAGCTGTGTGTTTTAACTGTTGTACTATAAGGCAGTGAACTAAAAATAATAAAAGTACAAAAAAGTCATTTATCATCATTGTGTAACAAAGTATAGTTTACACAATTCTTGTGATTCAGTAACTTAGCTATGTAAGGACTATTGTGGTGATACAAAATTGCGTGATGTGGCTCTATGGCAATTATGAATTAAGAAGGATGCAGCTAATGTCAACACTATTAACCAGATAAGAAATTTGTTCATAGAAACTATATTACTGGTGAAGAGTATCCCACGCGTGCAGTTACAGAATTCATGAGCAGTAAAAGGGGGCATGTAGTATGCCTGCGAGTCTGCTTCTCCATGCAATGTGGTGTAGCGACAAGAACTGCTGAGAGCCATAACATGTGGCTCCAAGTAAATGTCCTTACCAGTTTTATTCATCTAAAAGAGGGATGGGAATTTAGGAAAGTCAAAGTGTGGGAAGAGCAAGTAGAGAAACATATGGAATTACAGAGGGAAGCAAAGTGTGGGAGTCAAGATGGGGAAGAAGGGCACAATTTTGGGGGAAATGTGCCATTTTTATTTTATTTTATTCAAAAAGGGAAAATGGGGAAGGAACAATGGTATAGGGGTGTGAACAAGGGGCAGACAAACAAACAAACACAGAATGCAGAGACCAATACAGGATATGCTGACACAAGGGGGAGGGTGACAATGGATAGACACACACTGACAGACAAGGGCAATTGGTGATTGGGAGGACTGGACTAAAAAGCAGGGAGAGAGGGAGGTGACATACAACAAAGTGGAATACTGCAACTGGAAAGAAGGTAGAGACATAGCTTATGTTTATGGTACCTTGGGCAAGGCACAAGCAGATGTCAGTCCCCTCTATGGCTGCTTTCCCTGATGGGTCCTGTCACACCTCTTCATGTGTTCTGTCTGAGATGGCACACTAGGCAGTACCAGGCAGTTAAGTGACTCTGCTAGTTGCACAAGGATAAGGTGGCCATTGTGGGACTCAAGCTGCATTTCCATAAACTCCACCATCCCCATCTCCAACTCCCACTGCGTAGCAGAATGAAACCTAGCAATGGTGTCGCCAGAGGGTGCAACAGAACACTCTCTGGTGATCTACCACTGGAGGTGACTAAGAAACCCTTCAGATCACCACCCACCACATGACCTACATCACTTGTTAGAGAAGCAGGAGGCAGATGGAGACCCCACAGAAGAAGGCAGGGCAGGGTTAAGGAATAGGGGCTGCTGCTGCACCACAGGCATGGGGTGTTTAATACTCCATAAAATAGTAATGGAAATGGAGAAAAACTAAACAACAAATATCAAACAAATTATAAAAGAGGGATAATAAGAAAGGTGTGTGTGTGTGTGTGTGTGTGTGTGTGTGTGTGTGTGTGTGTGTGTGTGTGAAAGAGATAGAGACAGAAATATATTAAATTTTACTGGTGTCTGCCTACTACACATACAGGTACATACAGAAGGCCCAACATCTGCTATGTAATAAAATGACACCTGTAGTGGTGATGCTGAGCAGACACAGAATGTGTTACTGCCATAATGGACGATAAGCAGACAAGGGTGCATTTGCATATTAGCAATGGCCTTAGAGAGCTATATGTGATACTAGTGTCTGCAATGTTCTGGTCATCAGTAGAGACTACTGAAATAGTGTGTGAGTGGGCCCACACTGATAAGTCAAATTGCAGAGGTACAAAGAAAGACTACTTGTACACAGGTGCTGGTACAATCTATGCAGACCAACATGCTCTCTGTGCTGATGTGGTGTACCACAACCAGACAAGACAGTTTTGATAACATGGGCAACTAAGTTTATATGTACTGTGGGTCAGCATGCCAGGATATACCATTAATAAGTGGTACATGCATGGGTATTTGATGGGATGGTGCACAACAAATATGGGGAGATGTGTACTTTGCTTGTTGTAGGACTGCTTGGGCTGCAGAAATGCCCACAGCATGATAATGGGTCGACAGCCTGGATATCTGAGACTGTATTGTGATGGGCATGCTATTGGGCATGCCATGCCGTATAAATATTTGAAACTATGAATTTGTGGAGCCCACTAACATGTCCTTTGCACATGTGGGGTATCATACCAGCAAAAAACAGAGAGGTTGTGTCTGGAATTATGATCAGGAATAGCATATGGATGCTGCAGAAGGGGTGGATGCAAGCTGATAGTGGGCACAAATGGCATATGCTAAAAGGATGCAAGTGTAGTTCTATCATTTAATTACGAAGACACTTATTATTGTTGTGCCAAGCATCTTTCTACAGGAGCCCCGAACATTATGCAATATACTGCTGTTATGATATTCAATAGTTGCCTACTGTATTTCACTAATATTACCTACTCCTGTATCTTGAGAGACACTCCATTCATTTTCAGAATAGAAGCCCATTTCCCTCTGTCTTCTCAAGACCTGAAAAATAGTAATAAAAAGGAAAAGCATCACAAGCATCACAAACTATACGTCCTTTAAGGGCCTCAGTACCTCTGTATAAAATGCTGCAAAAATGGCCTGGTGTGTGTACCATACCTACCAACTGTCCAGATTGTATAGAATATCCAGATTTTTTCCCTCATCTTTTTGGGCTGTTCATTGTAAACTGTGGTTTTCTGGAAAATCACTGAAAGACTGAAGTCAATATATAATGACATAAATTTGAGTTTCATACTTCATATCCTTCAGAAAATGCATGCTAGCACAAATCCTATTATTCTAGCTATGTCTAAGTTTATAAGAACAATACTGAAAACCTGTCCTTATTTTTGGGCCTTTGTCCCCCCACTATTTTAGTCTTTGTCCAGATTTCTTGCACTAATAGGTTGAGAGGTATGGTATGTACTTACTATATATCTCAGGAACGCTCTCTGATATCTTCTTCCACTTGGCATAAATGATCGAGGTGATAACTCTTCAGGTCACTGTGGTAGAGCCTGCACCGATCATTAGAGAGATTGACTCCAGTAGCAGCAGTCATCCCCCTGGCAAGGCTGTATCAGGCATCCATCTTGTACTGGGGACCTTCATAGGAGTTTCTTAGCTGACACTCCCAGTGATCTCTGTACATAAAGATGCATAAATATTTCTATTCCTCAATGCACCAACTGGGAGCCCTGACACCCTCAGTGCCTTCTGAAGCCATAACCATTTAACAAATCACAGAGAGAGGAATATGGTAACTGAAGTGTGTCCACACACACATTGATGCTGCCAACACATGATGCGCAGCAGTGGGCGCTAGGTTTGCAGGACATGTTGTGGTTGCAGTACCACCATAGTATAGTGGGGATATATCTGGTGTGACAGTTTGATGTTGGGATGTGAACTATAGCATTTAAGAGGTGTCAGTGCAGCACAGCAACTGCATCTGCTTCCATTTCTGCACTTTAATGCCTTTGTAGGCCATAATGAAACAATATTTTTACCCAGTTCCAGCAGGGGCCATTGACTCTCACACTCATGACCATTGCTCCTCACAAGTACTCATGCAAGTGCACAATGTCATATGAGTCTCATAACACAGGCTTACTCATGTACACAACACAACAAAGTGTGGTTCCGAGACATAAGGCTCATTAGCAAAATGACCATGCTAAAAGCATAAAAATTACTTTGCATATCATGCTATGGAATTTGATACACAAAATGACAAAAAAGATTCGTAGTGTGCCTATATTGGAGGAACCTTACAAATTTCTTCAGTTGTTAACAGTTTATATGAAGTAAGGGAATGGGGACCACTGCCGGCAAATGTGTGGTGCTTTTATACATGTGATGTAAGTGTAGATTGCCTGTTGACTTACATGATACTGCTTCAATAAAGGGGGTTGAGTTTGTAGGTTGAGCTGGCAACAGGTGACTTTTGTCTGGGGGATATGTACATTGACAGAGTTTATTTTATATAGAATGACAGCTGCATGTGCCTTAATTAATTAACTTAAGTGCTACCCAGGAAGGTTTTTATGCTGTTGTAGTAAGTGGGATGCATCAGCCTTTTTTTAGGCTGAGGACTGTGTGTGTGAAAATGTTGACATCCATTAGATGTTATGTGTTTTGTATAATTTATTCATTTATTTATTTATTTGTCTTTGTTGACTGGGAAAAGTCCACATGGGCAGAACCCATTCTCAGAGGAGGACAGGGGAGAAAAGCTCCACATTTAAGTTACACATGATGTACATTTATAAGGTTTACTATTGAAATAGCGATCGAACTTGGTCGAACGGCCACTTCTGCGATGTATTTACGCGAACCGAAACCGCGAAAATTGTTCGCCACCGCCAGGCATTCGACGTTCGACATTACCGGCCACACAACACCTCCACACCCATGCTACCATGGTTCACGCAGGGGCGATGATCTGCCGTTCGCACAATTGGATTCGACCGCAGTGACATTCGCTCTTCTGCCTTCGCGCAAGTCGAGTCGCACATAGTCGGGTCGGCATTTCAATGGTAAACTCATTTATAATTGCAGGGTAAAACATCTATACATGAGCTTATTTACATGATTTTGAAATAATTTTAAATATTTCTTATGTGAACATAACATTTTAACACAAAAAGAGAGGAATTAACATAAACTGACTAATTATTGAATAGAGAAATAACATACGTTAACAATGTATTTATAGCATGATGGCTGCAGGAAAAAGATCAAACAGGTATTTATGAGGTTAGTAATAATTAAAAGACATATAAGTAGTAATGTAGAATAAAACTGATGAGAGATATGAAAGGAGAAGTTATGGAAATTATCAGGAAATAAATGGACAGAAGAAGAATTGTTGTTAGTAGCAGGGTGTGAGAGAAGGAGGAAATGTAAGGGTTTTGGAAATAAGTGCAGTATGAGGAGAAGTGATAAGGTGCAAAAAACTGGGAAGCAAAGTGGCTGTAAGAAAAGTAATCTGAGTAAAGCTACCTGGGTGAATAGGAATGATTGCAGTAACTGCTATATGTTACCATACATCCTGTGATTTACTCTCTGAAAGGGTAAAACTGTATGGAGGACAATACTCAGTGTGAGATTTTTAGATAGTATGTTTATCTGATAAGGGGTCAGTCTCACAGTGTCAGCATATTTTGCCAGTATGGGAGGATGACCTTGTAATCTGCATCAGTAGCAGTGTGATTGCAATGGGTCATTCTTATAGTTTGGGGTCTTTGAAATGAGGAACCTGTGGAGCAAGATCCAATCAACCCAAGTTCTAGCTAGGTGCATTTGAAACGTATGACATGAGACGTGAACTAACAATATGCAAATAAATGCACACAACACACATACATAGATATATCTCTTCAACTCTGAGCCCTGTGCATATGTTCGTACAACAGGAGAAACTGTTTTAGGTTTGCATCAAATAAGCATTTCAGGTTTACTTTGCTTACAGCACACATTCATTCTCACCAACAGCAAGTTTTCTCTCGTGGCTAGTACATTATTCAAGCTTGGAAAATCATGGTCTTACACATTTAGTATTTATAAATTATTATTATAATATGCCTCTGACCCCTCATCTCCTCCTGAAATGTACAATGACCATAGTGAATTAATTTTCATATTTTGCTCAAATTCCACTTCAGATGGGTAGTTTTAATGGAATTTTCAAGGGAAATAAGATCTTTAAAATGTGCACATTGATGATCTGTCTCATTGTGAATGGATTGTCCACCAAATAAAGTCAAGACCTCTAAATATGTGTACATGTATATGTTAGTAGTGGCTACCCCAACATAATTTTGTGGTCTGTATCTTTTGAAAAGAGAGGATTTTATTACAGATAGCAACTCTGGTGGTCATGTGTCACTGCACAAAATTTATACATTTGTTGATAATGTGACTAATTGTTTGCCTTTATTTGCATCCATCGTGACCCTTAATTTAATAATATTACTCATTTCCATGTCATTATACATGTACTTGCATAGCATTCTGGCCACGATATTTCATGGCTTTGCATGTTCACGTTAATAGTGCCTCTGAATTGGCACCGTCCTGCATGCCACCATTCATGAATTTCATCCACTGAGACACAGAATTTGAAACTGAATCCCAGGGTATATATCCAGTTGCAGCTGCTGGGTGGAAAAAGAAAACTAGTGCTGATACTATCACAGGTACATTTTGTGCTCACAATATCATACTGTTGTCTCCTAAACCTGTTCTGCATTTAAGAATGTGCACATTTCTCCAGATGATGCCCCCCCTCCATGAGCTTAATAAATGTATGCTTAACAGTCAACTGATGTCTCCTACAATTATAACAAAGATTGTTTTCAGAGAAGAATTCATTATCTGCAAGAAAGTTATGTATAGAGCTATATAGCACATTTCAGACAGACATAGAAATATTGTAGTCTCCAAAATCAACAAAATTTCTGAAAGGTATTCCGAAATAAAATGTACTTGCTTGAATATATAGAGCATGTCTGGATACATCCTTGGTGCTGAAGCAGTACACAATGGAGAGAACAGGGAAAAGGTAATAATCTATGTTGTCAAAATGAAGAACTGAATAAACAGTTTGCAAACTGTTGCTTGAGATAATAATTAATTGGTTCTTTTTATTTTAAAATACAAAGATTTTGGTGTTAAAGCCTCATTAGAAATAAACAATAACACCTTGAAGGGGTCTGTAAACTTATCAGTTTTTTTTCATTATATTTTCTGTTGTTTCAAAATATACAACCAGACATCAAATGTAAGAAAGGAAGGCTGGCTGGATAGATTGCCCTCTTGGTGACCTTATTGAGTGAAACAGAAAAAAGAATGAAGTAAATCTTAAAGGGCCAATATACTGATTTGCAGGGAAGGAAGGAGTATAAACGTTAACCATCTGAACAGCTCTAACTCTTGTCATGTGTAAAGCAAAAATAAGAGCAGAGAGTTAAATGATATAATGATGGTATAAAACGATGGTCAGGAAAATTATAATTAAAGGGCTGTATTCAAAAAGCAATTTGATAAATTGGAAATATGCAGGCTGTTTTCCCTGCTGGGAGGGGATAGAGGCTGAATAGATTTAAACATAAGGAGTAATGAAATGCATATCACTGAGTGGGACTGCAATTACTGAGACGATTTTGTTTAAAAAAAAAAAATCATGTAGTGACAAAGATGAAAAGGAATAGATGAGTAAATGGCTGCATTTTCTATATAAATTAAATACAGAGAAAAGGCAACAAACATGATTTTATATAGCAGAAACATACCTCTCAATTGTACAGATTTTCGCAGAATGCCCTGATTTTTGCCTCATATTTTTAGTCTTTTACTCATAAAATTGTGATTTTCTGGCAAACTCATTGGCAAGTGATTGAGGAATTAAGTTCAGAAAGTAATGACAAACATTTGAGATTCAGACTTTGTCACCTCACAGTCAGACGCTGTACCTGAGATAGTGCTAACAGCCTTGGAAAACAGTTACACAACCACATGTAAGTACATCTTAGCAGAAGCCTGTGGTGTTCCCTACATTCTGTGAAATTAGCTTCTACACCATGTGGGAGCAATCAAGGAGAAGCCTGGGAAAGTGCCCACAGGCTGTGGCATAAACTGTAGTCAAACAGCTATGTGCAGTGATGCAGCAGTATGAAATGATGGTCACTTTCCCTTACTTGTACAGAAAGGAGCCCCCCCCACACACACACCTACACATGCACACGCTCACAAAAACCTGCCAGAATAGCAGCCAGCAAAATGACCTGCAGCACAAATACATACACCCACATCTGTCATCCTACTACACCCTGCTATGGCTCAGGGTCACCAAACTTTATTAGGAACTAAGATATAGTTTAGAAAATCAGTATGAAACGGTGAAAATGACAAGTATTTACTATTGCATTTGGTGCATTCTAAACTCACCTCAGATTTCCACACCCACTGATGTTCATGACAATGGTAACATGGTGCCACAAGCCATCATACCAGGGCCTGCACTGCTAACTAGTTTGGGGGTGGTGGTAGTCCTTGTCATCATCTCTGCCAGTTATACCAGGTGTCCACCTTATGAAATGGACCTACAAATGGTCACAGCAGTCACTCCCCGAACTAGCTGTGCCAGATACACAACATGATCTTGGTTTCCTTTTTTACACTAGACAGGGTCTCTCTGTGGGACACTAGCAGAGGTAGCCTTCTCCATGAATATATATCCAAACAAAATGTCCAACTGTCATTCATTCTTAAAATGTGACTGAATCTTGTACAACACTCAGTGTGATTCATATGCCCACCCAGCTTCCATGCATGAGCATGTATGCTTAGCATGCTGTTGACAGGGAGTGGAATGTACCTATTCCTTATATTGTTGATGCTTTTCTGTGAAACTCGATGATTCATAGATGTTAGTGGTGTTTAGTCTCATTAACATATATTCAATGCAAACTAGTCCTTGTTTACATCTTTTCTTCCTGGGGCACCATCTTAGAAATCCAAAGTGTACAGCAGGGCAGCAGCAGCAGTTCGGCAACTTGACACCCTGTCGAGGAACACAGGAGTAGCACATCGACAGGAGTGAGCAAGCACAGAGGAGGTGCAGAGTATCCCACAGTGGTGTCATCAGTGTCATAGATATGTAAGACCTTGACGGGGACTAGAGAATGGCAAACTAGTACTGCTACTGTAACAATACTGCTTTGTACAGTGATTGATTACAGCATCTGGATACCTAAGAAGACACTGGATGCATCTGCACACACACACACACACACACACACACATATATATATATATATATATATATATATATATATATATGTGTGTGTGTGTGTGTGTGTGTGTGTGTGTATATATATATATATATATATATATATATATATATATATATATATATATATATATATATATATATATATATATATATATATATATATATATCTGGGTTTACCTTTAAAACCGCTAATCACAGTGGTTCTAGTGCTCATATGAGCGATTCAAAACCACGAAATTGTAAATGTAGACAGTCAATGTTCGAAAGACAGTAAATCGAAAAGCAGATTTATATATATATATATATATATATATATATATATATATATATATATATGTGTGTGTGTGTGTGTGTATATAAATATTTATTTATTATTTATTTATTCGCTTTTGTTGACCAGGATAGTCAACTGGGCCAAGAAGAACCCATTTTCAGTGGGGGCCCAAGGAGAAAAGCTCCAGAGAAACTTATACAAATCATAAAAAATAAGCTTTTTTACAAGGTATAAAATATAAAGAAATGTACATATATTACTGCATCTGTGAGAAGGCTAACCACAAAGACACAATTGTGTCTAGCCAAGCTAAACTACAGTGCCTTGTTGGTAGCTTCCTTTTACCAGAAACCGGCGGTCTGCAAATACAACCTTCTATTTTCATGGGTGTTTGTGTCCTTCATGGGGGGCAGAAGTAGATGACTTTTGCCAAGCTGAGAATGATGTCAAGATACAGGCATCCAAGACCCATGGACAGCACCTACTGAGAAGGGGAAGAGTGTTCAAGAGTCTCTACTGGGCCACATGGTCATAGGTATATAGGTGTATACCAGGCTAACAACTACTAGGGTCCTTATAAGCCTAGCTGTGCAACCAAAAAGTGACCAAAAATTTGATTTGTATAGGAGTGATTTGCTGACTGCTTTAGTCCATCACAGATATAAGCCCCAGACCTGGAGTGCATTTTCAATTATCCATCCATTAGTCCAACTTGCGCTTCAGTAGGGATTGGGAGGAACTCTGCTTCAAATGAATGGAAGCCTATTTCAGAGAATGGAAACTCTGAGAAACATATCGGTCTCTCCAACATTTCCTATTGATGTTGCAAGCAAAATGTAGGTCTTTTAATCTAGTAGTTCTGATGCTGTTTGTTCTGTGTATGTGCAAAACATTCATCAAAACAGGGTGTAGGGATGCCTTGTATGCCAGGCAAAGATAACCTCTCAGAAGTCTGTATGATACCGAGTAAAGAAACAGGGCTTTTTGGTGATCAGCGTAGGACATTGCATTTACTCCTTGTATTCTTTTTGTAAGTAACCTTTTTGGACATTCCATTTGCTGCATGTGTCCAGTTAAGTACATACTGTAAGTGGCATTATACTATAGGATGGGTCTGATGATGGCCAAGTATAGCATTATGATGACCTCTCTGGTCCTAGTTGTCATGCCCTTGCGTATAAGTTTAGCAATATAGAAGGATTTTCTTACTACCTTGGACACATGCTTGTAGAAGGGAAGGTCACTATCTACATGACTTCCCAGATGCCTGATTAATGAATCAACTTTTAGGGCTGTTTTATTGATGACAATTACCTAGGGTGGTCGACATCCCAAGAGGTGGTATAATGCATTTCTTGGTATTGAGTTTTAAGTCATAGCTTTGTCACCAAGCATTTGTCTGTGTTAGACTTTCCTGAAGGGTGTTCTCATCTTGAGGGGATTCAATGACTGCTTCCAGTTTGCAATCATCTATGAACTTGGTTAGCCAGAGGCCTTTGACATTGGCTTTGACATCCAAGAAGTAAATACCAAAGAGGAGTGGGCCTAGCACAGAGCCCTGGGGGATTTCACTGGTGACTGGCCACTTTGTGGAGGTGGCCTCACCGATTCTAAACTCCTGGCTCCTATCAGTAAACCAGCTAGCTATCCAGCATGTTATAAAGGGGTTTTTACCTAGTTCCATAAAGTTGTTGACAATGGCTGAGTGGGTTATTGTATCAAATGCTTATTACAGATCCAGGTAGGCAAGTATGCACAGTTTTGCCCTCATCCATTGGCTTAGTGACCTTTTCAAATAAGTCTACCAGGTTCAGTAAGCATGACCTTCTTTTGTCAAAGCCAAACTGTGGTGGATCCAGTGTCTGGAGGTCTCCTATGTCCTTGCTGATAACTTACATGATAATTCTCTGGCTTTGCAGATAAGACTAGTCATACTAATGGGTCTGTAATTTCCAGGATCTCTTGAAGGTCCTCCCTTATGAAGCGCAATGACTGTCTCAGTCCTCCATTCATGTAGCATAAAGCCTGTTTTAAGACTGTAGTTAAATAATGACTCCAGGGGTCCTGATAAGTCATATTTTAGACTTTTCAGGAGGAATCGTAGGATGTTATCAGGATCCCTAATTAAGGTGGTGTTCTAGACTTTAGCAAGCACAGCCAGTACATGTTTTTTAGTTACAGCTAGAGGGGTTATGTTTGAGGGTATTTTTTGGGAGTGGGTGAGGTGACAGGGGAATAAAGTTGGAAGTGAATTTGTCCTCTAACAGATTTGCTATATTGCCAGGCTTGGGGAATGTGAACCACCAGTTCACCACATTGCTGTGTGCTACCCTTGAGGTTTCTGACATAGATGAAGAAAGCCTTATAGTTATATTTCAAATGGGAGGCTATCTTAACCTTAAAGTTGTCTTTTTTGACCTAATTAGCCCTCTTACTTGCCTATTTAGTTTGATAGAGAGTTTCTATCTTGGGAATTACCCTTTCTGATTTTTGCCATATTTCTTTTCCTTTTGTTGTATATCCTGTTTTATTTGGGTTGTCATCAGGCCGGTTTGTTTCTGGGCTTAGGCCTGAAGTTACTTCTGGTATGTACAGCTGCCTCTGGGCAGTCATTGACATGGTTGTACAGAGATTCTGAGAGCAATTCAGCATAGGCTGCTGTGTTCTCAGGGTTTGGAGGGGCATTGAATTTGGACAAACCATCAGTTAGTAGAAGGTAATTTGCCTTGGAATAGTTCCTAACTGTTACTGGTTTTAATGGGAGTTGATTCTGATTTAAAAGGAGGAAACTTTATGATTGGACCTTACCAGGGAAGACAAGACATGGAGGAATGGGGTGCAATCTTCTACCATATTTGTGAGCACTAGGTCCAGTCTGTTAGAGCCTCTAGTAGGTGTATTCACTATTTGGCCAAGGGTGTTTGCACGTATAAAGTCCAGGATTCTCTGTGCATGTAGATTTGAGGCTGTGTAGGATTCTTAGTCTATAAAGGGAGAATCAAAGTCTCCCATGAACAGGGTGTTAGGTTGGATGGTAAATGTCTCCAGCAGGTCCAAGTATTCATTGTGAGCTTCTTGGGATATGGAGGGTGACCTATAGCTGGATAGGACATGGTACAGGATTTTGCCTGTGGTGATCAGCACATCTTCCTGTTTGACCACCCTAAAAGTATGGTTGTCACTTATGTATACTGAGACACTTCAACCTTTAGCCCTTGTCTGTGCAGCTTCTGGTCTAAAAGTGAGGAAGGGACTGAAACCTTGCCCTGCTGGGGTACTCTCTGTTGATTTAAACCATATCACAGTAACTGCACAGATATCTATATTTTTGAGTTTTAGCAGTGCTTGGAAGGAGTGAAGTTTTTTATTTATACTCGTGACATTAAGCAGTAACACCTTGAGGTTCACTGGGGCTGATTTTGTTATATCAGTAGGTTTGTTAATTTGGCATTGACTAAAAAAGGCACTATGGAGGTGAATAAAGTTTTAGCTAGTATTCAAAAGCCTAGAGGTAAAAGATGCAGATCATCCTTGACAAAGCAATGTGGTCTGTTATACATGTCCTCTCAAGCTGACAAATATTGGATCCCTTTAGAATGACACCAGAAAGACAGACAGTTGTTGGAATCAATAATTTTTTGCTCAAACTGTGGTAATATGCTGCTCGATGCTAGGCTTATACCAGCCTGAGACACATAGTGTTTCTCTTCATATAGTCCAGGGAGGTACATCTCAGGTCATTAGGTTCATAGGTTCATAGGTAGGTACTAGGCTATCTGCCCAAAGGCATTTATAAGCCTAGCCAGAATGTGTTGGCTTTCGCCGCCTCCTTAGATTAGTTCCCTGTACCTCTGTCCAGCAGAGCTACTGAAGTGATCCCTGGAGTAAACTTTCTGTTTCCCATCCACTCGTCAAGGTTTCTCTTGAAGAGTGTTAGCAAGGAGCTCCGCCTAATGTAGATTGGAATCTTGTTCCAAAGAATGGGAAGTCTCGGGGACAGGAATCTATCCCTCCAGCATGTCCTATTTATTGTTGTGGTGAGGTTTAGATCCCTAGTGCATGTGGCTCGAGGGGATATGGTTTTCTTTAGTTGGAGCATGTCCATCAGTTCTGGGTTGGACATGGCCTTATATGTCAGGCAGAGATCACCTCTGAGTAGGCGGTATGCAACCAAGTACAGCTGGAGTTTCTTCAGTCGAGCTGCATAGGGCATCTGTTTGAGGCTAGTGATCCTCTTGGTGAGGTACTTCTTTGGTCTTTCCAGCTATTGCAGGTGTCTTGTAAGGTACATCCCAAATGGGGCGTTGTACTCTATGATGGGTCTGATGAGTAGAGGGGCACAATGACCTCTTTTGATCTGGATGCGAACCCTTTTGTGATTAGGTGGGCCACATAGAAGGATTTTCTAACCACTTTGGCAATGTGATTATCAAAGGACAGATTACTATCTACTTGGGTCCCCAGATCCCTTATTATGTCTTCCGTATTTAGGAGACTACCAACTATGTGGTAGTTTGTGGGTACTTTGTTTTTTCCAAAGGGGATGACTATGCACTTTTTGGAATTTAGCTTGAGGCCATGATTTTAACACCAGGTATCCATCTCAGTGAGACCCTTTTGGAGGATGTCTGTGTCAGCCAAAGAGTCAGTTATAGCCCCTAGTTTGCAGTCGTCTGCAAACTTGGTCAGCCATAGTCCTCCTGTGCTTGTCTGTACCTCTGAGAAGTATATGGCAAACAGGAGGGGTTCTAGGACTGAGCCCTGGGGAACGCCACTTGTAACCGGTTTAGAGTCGGACCTAGCTCCCGCAACTCTCACCATATGGGTTCTGTCCGTGAGCCAGTTGGCAACCCATCTTGTGACGTAGGGGTTTATGTTCAGGCTGGTCAGCTTGTCTATAATACCAGAATGGGGAATGGTGTCGAAGGCCTTTGCAAGGTCTAGGTAGGCTGTGTGTACCACCTTTCCCACATCTATAGCCTTGATAACTGTCTCAAAGAAGTCCACCAGGTTTAGAAGGCATGATCTGCCCTTAACAAAGCCAAACTGAGTAGGGTCCAGTGTTTGGAGGTTCCCAATGTCTCTGTTAATGAGTTAAATGATGATGCGCTCCATAGCCTTGCAGACCAAGCTAGTCAGGCTTTTAGGGTGATAGTTCCCAGGGTCTGTTATGGCTCCCCCTTTGTGGAGCGGAATAACCATTGCTGTGCATCACTCTATGGGTACATAGCCTGTGGAGAGGCTGAGTTTGAACAGTGTGTTTAGGTGAGGGGTTAGTTAGTCTTTGAGCTTGTGTAGGATGCAGCCTGGGACACCGTGCGGTCCCATTGATGCTGTGTTTTTGGCTTTGGAGAGGGCTGTTTAAACCTGAGTGTCTGTGATTTCAGGGGCTCTATATTCTTCTGGTATGGTTATGGGCCCTTTTGGGGGTGAGAGGGGAGTGAAGTTTGCACTGAACCTGTCTACCAGGATGTTGGCGATATCAGTCAGTTCAGTGTATTTTGTGCCATTCTGCACTAACTCCGAGCAGATCTGAGCATTGCCACATAGATTCTTGACATAGCTAAAGAATGCCTTGTGGCTATCTTTGGAGTCCTTGGCAATTTTTCTTTCGAAGCTCACCTTGGATGATTTTATGAGGGATCGTAGTTTCTTGCTGTGGTCTATTATACATTTACACCTGCACAGGCTGTGATGGAATCATACTGGTACCTGTGGCATAATGACTTGAGTGTGTATATGATTTGGCAGATCTTTGCTCCAGATAAGCAGCTAATAGTTATCTTCTCCTTGTTCAGACTGGTTAGAGGGGCATCAGCATATCTGGAGTCCTCTATGACAAGAGTCCTGGGAAGTGTGTTTGCTTGCCTTAACGGCTTAGTGTTTGGAGCTCCATTTAGAGTGATATTGAATGTTGATTTTTCTGAGTGCCTTTGGGCTTGCTGAGGCATAGCTTTGATGATGGGTGGTCTAGATGATCTTCATCTGATGAAGTCTGTTCACCACTGACGAAAGCACTTAATCGTGTCAATAAATAAGGTTTTACAGTTAATGGTTCCTTCCTTTTTTTTCCTTTTCTTTGTTGGTATTTTTGTGGTTTTTGAGTCAATCTTTATTGTTTATGAAGATTGCTTTTTATTGCCTCAGCATACATTAGTCTATATGTGTGATATGTGCTATGTGAAGTGGGTGCTGTCTTTGTGGTTTTGACAACCTGATGTGCGCTTGTTTGACATGGTATAGCCTCCAGTGTTACTGTGTAAGTACATGTCCTGCATACTGTGTCTGCTTCTTTAAGGATGAAGTGGTTTTCACTAAATATGAGACAATTGCTACATTGTCTCAAGATTCCCATATTCACCAAGGTGGCTGTAGAGAAGTTAGGAAATTGCACATCTGTACTGTCCAGTCCTTTGATTAGTGAACTACAAGGGGTTGTGTATTGGGGTTAGGAAGCTATTAAGGATGCTTTGCTGGTGCAGACTAATAAAGGTGCTTTATTGGGGCAGATTAAGTTACTATATTCCGCAGTGGTGCAGCGGTAGCGTTGTTGCCTCACAGCAAGAGGCTCTCCTGTTCAATTCTCAGCTTGGGTTGGGAGTGCCTTCTGTGTGGAGTCTGAATTTCCTCACCGCGGTCGAGTGGGCGTTCGAAAGACATGCATTGAATGGGCATGCCTTCGTTGAAGGTGGGGCGTTGGGCTGGCAACTCAACACCATAAAAACCAACTGCCAATCATTAGCAGACCGGAGTTCCACTGTGGCGACCCCTAACCGGGAAAAGCCGAAAGACAAACAACAACAACACTGGGGCAGATTACGTTAAACAAAACTAAATTTTACTAACTTTAATGTTTACATAATACTGAACTTTACTAAATCTGTAGTTATTGTCACTCAAGGCCCAATCAGTTGCTGTAAGCTTGTTGGTGTACAAGGTATTTGCTCTATGTTGCTGCTTTACAAGATACAGTTTTATGGACCATTCTACAGGGAAATTTACTTTCTAGGTGTTTGCTACTGTACAGGGCATCGCTAATTCATACAAATGCACAAAATTTATGGCAGCACAGAAAAAACAGAAAACTAACTAATGAGCCTTCTGGCTAATAAAATGACTACACTACGAGCCCTTTTACATATTTCCCAACTCAGATAATCCAAACACCTCCTGCCACCATAGGTTTGACCAGATGAATAAACCCAGTCCTACTAATGTAAAAACACAGTAGAAGAAACCCACAAGTGCAATGCTACCACAAATCAGTTAAACAGCTAGTTGGACATCCCTTGGTGAAGGCAATTTCAAGACAGTCTTACAGCAGCAACTGAGAGGAAGAGCATTTTTTTTTTTACAAAAATACAGTAAAATCCCCACATAAAAGCAGAAAACAGTAGTGACCACTCAAAATAACTTATGCAAGTGGGATTTAGCAATCAGAGGTACTTAACTTTGCCTGGATGGCACTGGGTACAAGTAAAACACTTGTGTAAAGCCGGCTAGGACCCCAAGCTTTGCTGCATTCTAGGAAAATAAGTAGAAGACAACAGGAGGAGGTTTACTCATTGGTTTGTTAGATGGGCACTCAGTGTCATGGATCAATGAGAAGCAGTGGGTGGGAAGAACACATAAATAGCTTATACAACAGACAAAGCAATGAAAGAGGGGAGGGAGGGACTGTGATATTCAGATTATCATAAGGATGGAGGCCAGAGACACAGCCTTATACAACCACCGCAAAAGGCTGGGAGGGTTAGGAAAAATGTTCAAGATGGCTATCTAGAGAGGCATCCAATCAATTAAATCCAATATTGGAACTCTATCAGAAGCTTTAGCATAATGTGTTAGTGGGGGATGGGGCAGACAGAGAGGTAAACAATAAACAGAATATAAAAGCACTGAAGCACAGACTGGAGCAGGGACAATTTTCTCAGTATCAAACTTCTATTACAGTTTAAGGACCCAGAATGTGCAGAAATTTACCACAGCTGTGAAGTAACCAACAAGCCTGTGGCCAGCAGGGTTTAAAATATAAATGGATATTTTTTTACAAGTAATTCTACTTGTGGAAATGGATGTGATATGCAGCAGTCAATGACATTAATGTTGAGGGTGGGAAGAAACACAGGACACAACAATGTTGAAGTGTGTCAACAGCATGACATGGTGGGTCTCAAAACAACAGGCAGCACAGCAGCAGACAGGTCAGCAACTAGAGGTGCAATGCAAGCCTCATAGGTCATTATCCTTGCATAGAGATGATGAGGTCAAAGATATAATACCTGGAGGAGTGTACACAAGTTCTAGGAGTGGCCAAATCCCATGTATCTCACAGGGGAGAATGTTTTATTACAGTATTCATACCAATGTTGCTATACAGTAGCATTACACATACTGATCATAGGGAAAACACTGAAACCAATGCATGTGTTTCCTGTGCTAGAGGTGCATCAGGTTTACAGTCACACAGGAATACTAGCACAAGTTTGTGTAAGTTTTTGACTTGCATGCTCCCCCACACACATCATTTGCATTGCCACAAGGCCTTGCAAGTGGTAATGATAGTAATTTCCCTCTGTTAAGTTTCATATTATGCATTCACAGACCAGACCATTGCTATGTTTATAACTATAGGTGCTGTGGCAGGACATTAGGCTGCAGTAAGCACCAATGCAGGGTCTCATTGTCTAGGATAACATTGTGGCCTCACACTCCCCTGTTTAGAGGCTGCACAGCATGTGCGCATGCCATCCCTTTCAAGGAGGAGATTCCTTGTGCCTGAGAGCACCACCACTGCTCACTCTGGTGCTGCAGCAACAGATAAGTGCATTGCGTCCAACATGGATATACCCAAATAAGGCAGCCTACCAGGATTTTCTAGCACCATTCAGTGTCCCAGCCAGCCTCCCAATATGCAGGTGCTGTTTGGTATCAATCAACTGACGTGCAGATCTATAATACAGGCACAGCCTGCAGCGACCCACACCAACATGAACATGACTGCTGTGTGGGGTAGATTCTGTAAGAATGTATCCCAGCAGTGTCAGTGCCTCTAGGAGATTATGGAGTCCAGGAATGATGCCATGATAGGTATTACAAGGTCTGTGTTTGAAGAAGCTGGCATCACATCCACCTTTATGTTGAGGATATTTAATGGAACAATCACTGCCCTGTTTGACAGTGTCTTCCATGGTTTGGGCAATATTTATACTTCGGATGGCTCCCTAGGGAGGTCATCACAAGGAGCAAAGTCTGCACTTGTGACACTAGGGATATAAAAATCTGTCATCCCTCAACAAATGAGGCCACAGCACAGAGCTTTGTGTGGCAGGACTCCTTAAAGGTGGTCCCTGTACAGCTATCATTCCACCACTACTGCCTTATCAGTGGCATGCCACTACTGCCATATCAGTGGCATGGCAACCTCCAGGCCTGTCACATCTAGCTATCACAGTGACTAACAGCATTTCCACATACTGGCTTACTCACTCTTGCCACAGAGGAAAGTATTTATGACCAAGTTGTTCCTCCTACACAAGACCTATTTATTTGTTTCTCTTGACTATTAAATCCCTTTCAGACTGTGATTCCAGCCATGTGTCTATTTGTTATGCAAGTGTCAATATCTTCTGCACAATGTAACATGACCATGCAAGCATCAATTTGTTCTGCACAATCCCACACTGCCACTGTGGTACTTTTCAGGACTAACAGCGATGGATTAGACATTGAAGCTTTGCCTGCACTGTCATACACTGTGCATAACACTGTCATGGTGGTGTGATTTGGCCAGATGTTGCTCTCTTTTGACATTAGTGTCATACCTACTGGGGGGTTAGTTGTGTGTGGCAGGCCTGATGGTGCAGGTCTAGATGTTCCTGGGGTGAAAACTGAGCTGTTTGCTTCCTGGTAATAAAGTTATGTAACAATAGCATGCAGGCACTGGTAGGGGAGAGCAGCAGTGACACCTCAGATGTGCCTAGACAGTGGAACTGTTTTCAGCAGGCCAGTCACTCATGCTACAGTCTTGCTGATTTGTGTCTGGGTGGTGAGGTATTACATTTTGGCCATACTGTGTACTTACTTATGGGCATCATCAACCAAACTGTTTTGTGTACTCTGTTTCACCTGAAACATGGTAGGAACATAAGAGGGTAGTGAGACATGGCTGCATACTATCTGTGGCTCTAGGTATGGAGGATTGACAGAGTATCTCCACTTACCTTCTGTGTGACCCTTTGAAAATTCATCATGCAGGAAGAAGTGTTACAGGTGACTTGTATGCCATATTTAGAAAATATGAGCACTGCTAGGGTTCTCTTCAAACACATTGGTGATTGACTGTCGATGGAATAGTAGCCTTTCTTACTGACATACCACTTTCCGTGGCCACCAGCTGAGACTGTTATTGCCAGGAGTGTGCAATGTATAACTCACAGTGCTTTTGGAAGACAGGCAATATTGCAGAGGCTATGAAAGTTGGTGGTTCTCTCCCCCTTGCAGTGTTAAAGAAACAGGTATGCTCATCCACATGTTGCAGAATTTATCAAGAAATATCTTAAGTATTCATCAGTCTGATGCCTGTGATATACATAAGATGTTTCCTGCTTGTCTCTGAAAGGATCCTGTAACTTGAATATTAAGAGTTCCATATAATTTGGCATCTGCTGGTATAGGAAGTCCATACATTCTCCCCTATCCAGCTTTGGTCATACATGTTATCCAATGCCCGTATAGTATAAGATGGAACCAACCCATTGGTTGCAAGCAGATCTGAATCATTGTCAAATGGATCCCTAGGCAGGGTACTGGATCACTTCCACAGCCATTCCAGTATCCCATTATTTGGCTATTTTTCCCCAGTTACCATAAACACTGTTCAAACCTGTCAGTGTGCATACTATTTCCTTACTTACTTCTACAATAATTATAGATATTTGGAATAAATTTAAAACTTTTATTTGAAATTTTATAGCAGAAACACATAGCCATTTGCTAAACAAACAATACAGTCTCACAATGAAAACAGACTTAGCGTGAACAGTAAACATCTCTGCCCTTGAACCTCTCATTCATTAAAATGGCATTGAAACACACATTCAAAAAAAATGCATCTGGCCAGTGACGGATTAAGTTTACCTTTGGGTTGTTTTCAAGCCATAGGCCCCTTGCACACAGTTTAAGACCATGCATGCATGCACATGTTATTTGATTCACTTTCCTAATTGTATTAAATTATATTCCTTGTATAATACAGCACCACTTATTACAAAGTGTTTTAAATTTGTAGTTTTGAAAATTTTTCCATTAAGCCATGAAACAAAATGCATGAATCAATAATGACAAAGCTACCCATTTCAGAACATTTCAACTATAAAAGGCCACTCTTCTGTTATTACAATCCACCAATATCAGTCAATATGCACAATCTCTGCAGAAGTAAAAGTCATCTGAATAATTCCACATTGAAGAGGTCTGTAACTAATGAAAAAGTTGCTGCTGGCAAACAATTTTACATTTAAGTGTTTCATCTACAAATTCAGTGCCTGCAGCCCTTAATGAATAAATTGCCTAAGTTAAATTAAAAAAAATGGTAAGCTGATAATATTGCAATATGGAATGGCTGGCAAATCATAGTTACTATGCATCTCATCCTAAGGAGGCCAGGCTCGGGTGTGCAGCACCCCCATCTCCCATGAAGGTGAACATAGTATCCACAATCCATCTACATGGTGAGGGAGTAGAACCCAGAGCTTTTTGCACCAAAAGCAAATAACGTTACCTGTTGTGCTGCTAACACTGCTTTCAAACTCTATAGCACAAATACTGATGCCATTTGCTAACCAAAACAGCTGCACATAGAAAACAGACTTAACATGAGCAACAGCAAACTTCTCTTTCCATGACGCTCACACTCCTTGAAAATGCACCCTTGATGATTAAGTGAGCAATATACTTCTCACCCTCTTAGCACAAGAAATCTAGACAAAGCCTAAAAGAATAGGGGTAAAGGTCCAAAACAGGGACAGAGTTTAAATATCAATCTTATAAACTTAGACAGTTTTTAGAATAAAAGGTTATGCTAGTATACATTTTCTGAATGATATGAAGTCTGAAATTCAAATATCTGTCATTATTAAGTGGCATCAATCCTCAATGATTTGCCAGAAAACCACAAATGTTACGAGGAACAGATAAAAAATGTGAGTCAAAAATCTGGATATTCTGTGAAAATCTGGACAGTTGGGAGGTATGGTGAACAGTCTATTAGATGGTGGAGAGGATTCAGGCTCTTGTCTTCTGTAACCAAAATACAGAGTTTGAGCTTAAGTTAAGTAATTAACTGACTTGCCATCTATTAACTAAACTGACATCACTAATTATGGCATTTTACATACACACCCACCCGAAGGGAGGAATTGCTTGTCTTTCACATGGCATGGCAGAACTTCTCTGTGTTTAAATCCCAGACATGAAAGCAGCAGCAGGTTGCAATGTTTAAATTTGCATTTGTGCATGTGTCGAATTAAAGACACACACACAAATGCAAAACGCATCCTTAAAGAAGAAAATGCACAGACTCAGTGCATCCTTCAAGAAGAAATATAATGCAATTTTATTGTTTAGTTGAAATTTGTGGCAGTCTCCCAGGCAGTGCCCCCCGGCCAGCATGCCATAGGCAACTGCCTAGGTTGCTTAGTACTGGATCCTGCTCTGGTTGCCGGTCAGTTAGCTGATACTATGTTATCCTCTGCCTGTAACATTTACAATTCACCTGCAGGCCATAGAATGGCACTACAGGACAGTAGCTAGGAAGTTCATCATTTGAAAGAAGGAAAAAGTGCAAAATAAGCCAGGCACCAATAGGAAACAGCAAACACAGCAGCACATAGAAGGAAATATGAAGTGTAGGTTACTGGAAAAGGGTAGAAGGATACTTTTTTTGGTAGGAAAGAAACCATCTTCAAGTTTTCTCTGAAGAAGGAAAAAAGGAGAGAGCAAGGTGAAAGTGGGTGTAGGAAGGAGGATAAATGGAAGGTAGAAGGTGCACACAAACACAAAAATATATATACAAAGACCAAGTGAGGAGGTAGTAACACACAAGACTGGAGCAACAAGGATGGCATAGACAGACAAGGAACAAGCATGGCACAGGATAGGAAACACATGAAAGGAGAACTCAGTGATGGAAAAATAGACAAGGAACAATCATGGCACAGAACAAGAAACAAATGGGAGGAGAACTCAGTGATGGAGGGAGTGATATATTGAGCCTTCCAGTCTAGCCCAGAGATGAGCCAACCCCACAGCCAGTCACCTCCATAGTTGATACTGATGTGGGCACAGCCTCTGGTGGCTTGATAATTGAGGCTTCCCAGGTACATCACTCAACAAGCCATGCAAACATATAATTCAGGATTCTCTGGATCACAAACCACCAGTACACCTCACTGTTCTGAGAGGGGACCCATCTGTGCCAAGAGAAGCCTTAACTCCCTCCTGTGAGGAGCCATCAGATGCCAGTAGTGAGCACTGCAGGTCACTCTTCCCAGGGCAGAAACAGGCTGGAGGAGCAATATCAGCATGGTAGAAGCTGCATGGTGTGGTGGACATCCTCTCACCTCTGCTTGCACCATTACTGATCGTGTAGAAAGCAAAACACAAATGGGGAAAAGAAGCAAAGTAATTACACATCAACATGCAAGCATGTGGTGCAATGATATGGCATATCTCCCAACCACCAGTAATATCCACACTTACCCTGATACCTGGAAAGCCTTTCATACCTTCTTTGTCAGACCATCTGGTTTGCTTGATCTCCTGAGGTGCTATAGAACAGAAATATAGAAATGCATTAACAACTCTTTTGCAAAACAGCAAAGTGCTATCTGTACAGGGTCCTACACATCATTGCCAAGCCAATACCATCATCATAATCACAATCACCCCCCTCTTTTCCAATTTATCTAGAGGGGGTCAGGGTGCTGCATCAACTGTCACCTCCTCTTTCTATTCTCTGTCACTCGCCTACCTTCTTTGAAAATCATGTCTGACTGTCACAGGTATTCTCTCACACAGTCTAACAATTTATTAGCTGGTTGCCTAGTTTCCTCTTACCTTCTTGTCCCTCCCAAATCTTCTTCACTGAATCATCATCTGCTCTGATGGACATGTGCCTTTATCACTGTAATCTGTTCTGTTTTCTTTGACCTTCTCTGCAACTGAAGCTATTTTGGCATCTGGTCTGATGTCCATCTATCAACGCAATGTGGATCCTGCCACCCACCTCAGTCACTTCATTTCCATCACCTGTAGCTTCCTCAACTGCTCTGTCTTCACTGCTAGGTGTTTGTACCATACAGAAGTAGTGATCACATCACAGTTCTGTACACCTTACTTTTTACTTCTTCGGCATTCTGCTATACCAAAGTCCTGACACTCAGCACCAGTTGGCTGCACCACCACTGATTCTACCTTTAACCTCCTCATTCGGTATTTCCGTCTCCTGCACCACCACTGATTCTACCTTTAACCTCCTCATTCGGTATTTCCGTCTCCTCCACCATCCCACCCAAATATTGAAGCTGTTGACATGTTCCACTGTCTTTTTCCACTGTCTTTTCTTCTATTTCAGTTTTTTCTGATTTTCTCCATTTGTTACCATGACAACTTTCTTGTTTTTATTCCGTTTCATTCTGCATGTCTTCACATTTGCTTTCCGTTCCCTTATTTGCTGAAATTCCTGTTAAGAGTCTAACTGTAGTGCTATAGTGTCTACATACAACAACGTTGCTCATCTATCCTCTCTGACTTGTTTGCTAACATAATCCATCACCAACTTGAACAGTAGTTGACTCAGGGCCAAACTCTGATGCACGGCCAAACTCTGATGCACAGCCACTTCAAATGAGAACTGCTTTGTAAGTCTGAGCTCTATTTGTACTTGTATCATTGGTTCCCTGTAAATAATCTGCATTAATTCTATCAGTGTTTCTGAGACTTCAAACCATTGCAAAACTGCCCAAATCAACTTTCTTGAAACCTTGTTATGCTTCCTCCAAGTCTAGGCATGCCCAGTTGGACTCTCTCCTCATCTCTAGCTTCTTCTCCACTATCTGTCTCACTGCAAACATTGGGTCAGTTATGCTACATATTAATCTGAATCTGAACTGCTCATCTCACATTTTACTTTCTACTACTCTGTATATTCATTTGTCAGTCACCCTCTCCAGCATTTTCATGCATATGTCTCAACTTCTTTGCTCGAGAATTATAGGTTCATAGGTTTATACTAGGCTATCTGCCCTAAGGCATTTATAAGCCTAGCCCAAATTTTTGTGGCTTACGCTACCCCTTATATGAAAAAATACTGTGCCCATTAGTTTGTTGTGCCTCTGTCCAGCAGTGACACAGAGATGATTCAGGTAAACCCACGATCCCCCATCACACAGGTCTAGATTTTTCTTGAACAGCAGCAGCGTGCTCTGCCTCACTGGACCGGGATTTTTATCCCACAGCATAGTGATCTGAGTGATAAACCTTAGCACGATAAATATAAATAGATACGTTGAGAGGGAGGATTTAAGTTAGGTGTTGGTGTTTTTTGGATTTTTGGGGTTTGAGGTTTTGGTTTGGTCCATTATTTATTGACATGTGGGCTGGTATGTCACATGTCAGTGCACATGTCACCTCTGAGAGCTATGGACAAATCTCTAGAACAGTAGCAGCTGTTAAAAATGGATAATCAGTAAGCCATATAAAATACTGCATGAGAAGTATAGGAGTAGGTTAGAGGAGTTTAGAAAAGTTTGGGAAGACAGACTAGAAAGGCAAGAAACAGTAGCTCCCAAATATGCAAAAAAGTCCAGGAGATTTGAGATTTTTTTCTTGGGAGTGCTTACAGATATATTTTATACTCCAAGCAGATGTTAGAGAATGTTTGCTTGGCTAGATAGCAAGTGGTGGAGGTGTGATGGAAAAAAGGGAGGTAACTGAGAATATGTGTTCTGTGCAAGCAACAAGTTGTCTAGTTTAAAAAAAAATTCCCTACAGAGTGTTTGGTCAGACATGTGGGAGTGAGGGCAAATTGCCATAAATAGAGGAATGATTGCTTTGCGCTGGGACAGAGTAAGGCCTTACTAAGTTTAATGCTACTGGCTACCAATAAAGCAGTTAATAGAAAATAGAAATCAAAATTTAAAACTGAAACTGAAGTACTGAATGTAAGTTCATAGGTAAGTACAAGGATAGCTGCCCTTGTGGGCCATTTTAAGTGTAGTCATTTCCCCTTCTCATGCTAGAATTAACCCGTCTCATTTAGTGTTAGATTGGCCTTTGCCATCCCGTGATTGATAGATACTTTTATATTACCCCTAGTGAGAATAAATAGGACCACATCATAAAAATTTGAGGGGACAATAAGTGGAACAGAACATTTAGGCGCTGCCTGTGTCCATTATAGTACAGGGGGCAGTACTTGGGTAAATTTCTATTACTCATTTATAGATACAAGTTGCACTTGAATATGGACAGGGATGAGCTTTGTTTTACATGGATGGATAGTCTATTCCAGAGCAGCTGTATCCTCTGTGAAATATGTCTGTCCCTCCAAACCATTCTGTTGATGTTGCAGAAGAGGTTTAGATTCCTAGACCAAGTATTTCTGATGCTATTTGACTTGCTGATGTGCTTTAGGTCTATTAGTATTGGGTCAGAAGATGCCTTGTATGCCAGTCACAACTGACCTCTCAGCAGTTTATAAGATACCAGGTATGGTGACAGGGCTTAGTCAGTCCATATAGGACATATTGTTTAAGCCTTGTATCCTTTTAGTAAGGTACATCTGTGGGCACTCCAGTTGTTGTGTGTGTCTGGGCAGATATATGCCAAAAGGGACATTTTACTCAATGAAGGCTGAGTAAAGGGGGACAATGGCATCCCTAGATCTAGAGAGAGTTCCGTTCCTTTGTTTATAACCTGAGCAATATAGAATGACTCTCTAACAACAATGAGCACATGCTGGTTGAAAGTTAAGTCACTTTCCATATTAGTTCCAAATTCCGAATAACTTGGTCAACTCTTATGGGCATATTGCCAATGTGGTAGATCCCTGGGAAGATGACGCCCCAAAGGTTACAGTAATGCATTTTTTGGCATTTAGTTTCAGTCCATTATTTTTGCACCATTTATTTTTTGGGACAAGCCTTACGGCAGGTTGGCTAAATCATTTGGGGATTCAGTGAGTGCTCCTAGCTTGCATTCATCTGTAAACTTGGTTAGCTACAGCCTTTTGGTGTTGACTTTTATTTCAGAGGAGTAGATGCCAAACAGGGGAGGTCCCAACACTGAACCTGGGGGAACTCCACTAGTGAGTGATTGGTCATTTTTATTGGAGGTAACATCATCTATTTTGATTCAGATGGCAATCCAGTGGGTAACTATGGGTTTATTCCCAGTTTATTTAGATTTTCTACTATGACTGAATGGGGGACTGTGTCAAAAACTTTGGCCACCAGGTTGAGTAAGCATGACCTGCCCTGAGATGGGTCCAGTGTTTGGAGGTTCTCTATATCCTTATTGATAATTTCCATGATAAGTCTTTCCATGGCTTTGTATCTGAGGCTAGTCAGACGTATTGGTCTGTAATTGCCTGGGTCTGTGGAAGGCCCTCCCTTCTGCAGTGGAATGACTGTAGCTGTTCTCCATTTGCTTGGTACAACACCTGTATGGAGTATGAGTTTCAACAGTGTTGTTGTGTGGGAGGGTGACTAAATTGTGCTTCATTCTATTTATGATATTATCAGGACTGGGATATTATCAGGACTGATCAATGCAGTGTTTTTAGATTTTGATAGTGCTTTTTGGACTTCAGTTTGTGTGAAAGCTGAAGGTGAACTAGTTTCAGTTATACCCTATGGGACAGATGGAGGGAAGAGAGAGGTAAAGTTAGAGCTGAATTTAACAGCTGCTATGTTCACTATTTCTTCAGCCTCACTGAAGGTAACATCATTCACAATCAACTCATTATACACAATATTTTACTAGCAGTGTGGTAAAAAAGGGGGGGGCGTGGCTTTTAGGATTGATTGTATGTGTATTTAGTATTTAAATGAAGTGCGTTTTACTAAATGAATTAGTTTGAAGAAGTTCCTGACTGAGCAGAGACGAAAGCTTGTGCATATACTTTGCGTGGAATAAATTGTTTGTACTTTGAATCTACTGGTGATATCATCCTTGTTTTTACTGCATCAGCTGCTCTCCAACTCAGTGTGCCATTTTTTGTACTTCTTGATAAAAATTGAAACACCTCCACCTTTTCTCTCTTCTACACAATAGCTGGTCTAAACACCTGGAAGATAAAGCCCTGCACATCTGGAGTGCTCTCCACCATTTTAAACTGTGTCAGTAACTACTCTATATTGTAAAGGAGAAAAAAAACTGGAGGTGAGCTCTTTTTAAAGGAGCAAATTACATAGAAGTAAATAAAATCTTTGGGAAAAAATTTACATGCATAATTGTATCCAGGAGGATGAGTGAGGTTTAAGGTAAGGAAAGAACTGAGCAATTTTATGTAATGTCAGAGTGAATACTAATCGGAAAAAGAAACGTATTTTGCATTAAAATGTTACTATGGACTGTATAACCATGTCACTGTTTTACTTGTGGTTTAATAAAGAAGTTTTTAAAAAGAATTCTAGTCAAAGCAAAAAATAATGGGGGACAATGGACCAAAATATGGGATTATATTTAAATATTAGTCTAATTCACTTAAAATGTAGTAGACCAGGTTTTACATCAACATGAATTTTCTGGATAAGTACGAAACTACAATCAGTTGATAATGTCAGACATTTGAATCAGTGATTTACCAGAAAATCAAACATTAGATAAAGGAGGTGTCAGAAATATATGAGGCAGAACCTTGGACATTCTGCAAAACTGGACAGCTCAACAGTATGATTTCATGCAATGTGGCAAGTTTGATACTTCTGTGCTGCTCACAGTTGTGAATGTCCTCTTTGTTCTTGTACACTGACACTAGAATGTTTCTTCTCCTGACATCTGAGATATGTCTCTCTCCCCATACTGTGGAGAGTACCCTTGAAAGCCATTTCTACCCTAACTCACCCAATATCTTGATCATATCTGCTGTGACTTCATCCCAGCCTTTGGCGTTCCCTGACTTCATTGTCCTTAGTCCTGTTCTTACCTGTTCTATGATGTGCTCTTCTTCCTCTTTTGTCATACACTTTATAGGGCAGCCGGAGGTGTAGCTAGGGTGTCGCAAAGGGGCATGCCCTGGGTGCAAAGTGTTACGGGGTGCAATTGCCAGACGCCAGTTGATCCTCAGTGCAACTGACATTTGTGGTCAGAACTGAAGAGCTTGTGTTGCATAAACTGTAGCAGCTGCTTGATATAGTTTAAAATGAAAAAGATCCTTTTTTGATCCACAAGTCCAAGTACAGGAACAAAATAGTTTTTTATTTTTCTCACAACAATTTAAAGTTGAGGGAGGCATCATATCAGGGAATGACACCAGACTCAAAGGTAGCAAGTTAGCTACACCTCTGATGGCAGCACAGTTTGAGGGGTGGGGTCTTCATTCAGAAGCTGATGGACATATTCCCTCCATCTGCCTTTGATGACCTGTGTCCTATGGACTGGTGAGCAGGTTATTGCTGGCATACCCTATGAATGGTGTCCGATTGCTACTTTGATTATCTTTTAGTTATGTACTCACCATAACTTCAGATGTTTGGGATCCATCTCGCCTACATTCTGACTGATGGGTTCGGAGCCGATCCCTCGGCTCCGACTCGGCACGCTTATGCTATATAGAGCGAGGCCTCTAATTGGCTGAGCTATCTTTATCCCAGGATGCACCACCACTAATCCCCCAGATCTTGTTTGTCCGCATTCATGCACACAATCACAACTTGTTTATATAACATTGTTAGATGTTTCAAGATGAAACAAGATTCGGACCTTCTGATATCCTCTGATCTCCAAGGAAGGGGGAAGGAGGGTGGGTTATTAGGAATGAAGGTGAGATGGATCTCAAACATCTGAAGTTATGGTGAGTACATAACTAAAAGATGTTATGTGATCCTATCTCGCCTACATTCCGACTGATGGGACAGTGCCCCTAGCACCTAAATCCCGGGTGACTCATTGGAAAACACTCCTGAGCACTGTGGAACCAAATGAAGCTCGTCCTCTAGATGCCACATCTAATTTGTAGTGGGAAATGAAGGTGTGCGGGGAAGACCATGTAGCCGCAGCACAAATGTCACCAATAGCAAGCTTAGAATGAAATGCTACCGAAGTAGCCATAGCCCTCGTAGAATGAGCCTTGACAGAGGTGGTAGCCCTCGTAGAATGAGCCTTGACAGAGGTGGTAAGCTCTTTGTTAGAACAGATATAAGCTTGAGTAATACAATCCCTGATCCATTTGGCAATAGTGACCTTTGTGACAGCGTTGCCCAATTTGTTTTCTGCAAAGGATACAAACAACTGATCTGTTTTCCTTGATTGTTTGGTCCTATCTAAATAGAAACGTAACTGTCTGTGGACATCTAGTGTGTGGAATATAAACTCTGCTTTATTAGAGTATTTTGGGAAAAAAACTGGAAGCTCTAACTATTGTTGCAAGCATAAAGTAGAACAAACTTTAGGAACAAAAGAAGGATTTGGCCTGAGGGATACTCTGTCTGTACGAAAAACCAAGCATGGGGGTTTCACTGACAAAGCTTGAAGCTCGGAAACCCTTCTGGCTGAAGTAATTGCCACTAGAAAGGCAGTCTTCCAGGATACAAACTTTAGATCACAGGTAGCTGCCGGTTCAAAGGGAAAAGAAGTTAAGGCACGCAACACTATATCGAGATCCCATGGAGGTGCAGGATGAGAAATCGGAGGTCTTAATAGAGCAGCACCTTTCAGGAAGGTCTTACACAATCTGTTGCTCATTAAAGGTGGGTCTATGGATTCATGAAAATTAGAAATTGCTGCCAATTGTACTTTGATGGTAGAAACTGAAGAGCCTTGATTGAAAAGAGAGGTCAGAAATTTTAGTACTTCTGCCACGGGAGTAGAAATGGGGTCCAGGCCCGGAGTTGAGCCCAAATAGCAAACCTTTTCCATTTGCTAGAATACAGTTTCTTTGTAGCGGACTTGTGGGCTGAAGATAATATGTGCACAACATCTGGATCCAGTATCTGACTCCTGACTATCGTCGGAAGAGGAGGAGCCAGGCCGTCAATTTTAAGGTGTGGAGGGACTGGTGTAATAGTCCCGACTGATGAATCAGAAGGTCTGGGACCTGATCCAGGAACCACGGACCTTCCAGAGCATGTTTCCGAAGATAGGGAAACCACACTTGACGAGGCCAGTAAGGAGCAATTAAGATCATCCTGCTCCCTAAGAGAGATGCCTTTTGAATCACCCTGGGGAGGAGAGGAACTGGAGGGAAGGCATAAAGCAGGCCGGTGGGCCAAGGATGGACTAATGCATCCATGGGGCTCTTCCCCGGAGCCGGGGTTAGGGAGAAAAATTCTTTGCACTTTGCATTCAGAGGAGTCGCGAAGAGGTCGCAACACGGAACTCCCCATTCGCTGAAAATCTGCCTTGCAACTGTCATATTCAGAGACCATTCGTGAGGAGAAAGGATGGTTCTGCTCAATCTGTCGGCTATGACATTGGCCTTGCCCGGTATGTGAGTAGCCACTAGGAAGCGTTTGGTCTGGACTGCCCACTCCCAAACTCTCATGGCTTCTCTGCAAAGAGGATAGGATCTGGTCCCTCCCTGTTTGTTCAGGTACCAGACCACTGACATGTTGTCGGAGTGAACAGCAATTATGCCCTGAGGGAGATAATCGTGAAGGGCTTGAAGGGACAGGAGTACTGCCCTCATTTCTAAGATGTTGATGTGAAGAGGAGTCTCTTCCGGGTGCCATTTGCCTTGGACTGACCTGCCCAGGGAATGCCCCCCCCCCCCCAATCTGGGAGGCGTCCGTGGTCAAAGTGGCCGCCAGAGGAGGAAGAACAAAGGGTTGTCCCTGATCCAAATTGGAGGACACTAGCCATCAGCGAAGGTCCCGTTTGCAAGATTCCGTGATCCATATGAGATGATTGAGAGGGAGTTCCTGAAAGGACCACTGAGTTGAAAGAAGCCACTGGAGGATTCTCATGTGCAACCTTGCCAAGGGAACTAGCAGAACTGTGGCAGACATGGATCCCAATAGCTGCAGGACCATTCTGGCTGGGGCTTTGGACCTGGGGAGTAAGGCTCGAACTTGATTTTGAATGGTTTGAATTCTGTCTGCAGGTAGATAGACCCGCATCTGGTTTGAATCTATCTCTACCCCTATGAATCTTATTCTTTGAGATGGACGCAACACAGACTTTGGCCAATTGAAGGTGATTCCAAGGGCATTGCCCAGTGATATAGTGGCTTGCAGGCTCCGCAGAAGTAGATGCTTGGAGGTGGCAGTTAGGAGCCAGTCGTCTAGGTACGGAAACACCTGGAATCCTAGACTTCTCAGGTGAGCAGTCACTACTGCCAAGCATTTGGTGAACACCCTGGGGGCTGTGGTGAGACCAAAGGGCAGCGCACGGAACTGAAAATGACTGCCTCCTAGGCTGAAGCGCAGATGTCTCCTGGACGTTTGATGTATTCTGATATGATAATACGAGTCCTTGAGATCTATGGAGCACATCCAAACACCCTTCTCCAACAACGGGAGAATGGTTTGTAGAGTGACCATTCAGAACTTGGACTTCCTGACTGAACGGTTTAGGTTGCTTAGGTCCAAAATGGGCCTCAAGTCCCCGGTCTTTTTTGGCACCAAAAAGAATCTTGAGTAAGTCCCTAATCCGATCTGGTCTGCGGGGACCGGTTGGAGGACTCCTTTTTGCAGCAGCTTTGAAATTTCTGAGGCTGCGGTATCCTGTTGACTGGGTGGCGGGTCCGGGATTTTTTTGGACTGAGGGGGGGGGGGCGAGAGAATGGGATGGAGTAACCTCTGGCGATAATCCAAAGCACCCATGGTCCCGAGTGATCCCTTCCCAGGCCTTCAGGTGCTTCGAAAAACGACCCCCGACTGGCTCCGGAGCAGCACAGCCGGGCAATCCCTCAGGGACTATGAAAAGCTGAAGAGCCACGAAAGGACTCGCGGTCTCCAGTGTTGCGAGGGCCTCTGCCGCCTCTGGGACGGCGTCTTCCGGATGAATTTCCCCCTCCTCTGCCTCTGGAGGGGGAACCTTCCTGCTGAGAGGGGTGAGACTTCTGAGATCTACGGAACCACATTTTCCCTCCTCTTTTAGCCTTGGGATAAGGCCGAAAGGGAGTGGAAAATCGTGCCCCTATGGCAGTCAGTCTTACCCTCCTGTTCACAGTGGGTAAGTGTGTCTTACACCTTGGGTCCAAACAGGGAGGACCCATCAAAGGGGGCGTCAGCAAATGAAGACTTAAAGGCCTCCGCGAAATGACACAGGCGGAGCCAGGCTTGTCTCCGTAGAGACATGCCTGTACCCGCCGCTCTACTCGCCCCTTCGGCCGCATAAGAAATGAGCCTCATGGACGAGTTCGAAATGGACGACATTGTAGCCAGCTGAGAGCCAACCGTCTGGGCCAGCTCCTCAGGCAGGTTACCTAAGAGGGTATCGGATAGCTCCTTAATCAGATCCCTCTGAAATCTCGTAAAGTGCGTCAGGTAGTTCAAAGACCTCAAAAGGCCGCTGAACTAAGGGTGCGCTTACCGTACCGATCCATGCTCCTAGACTCCTTATTAGGAGGATGGACGGACGTAGAAGCCTCTGCTACATCTTGCTGGGTAGCAGATGCCACCACCATAGCATCTACAGCCACACCTTTTGTAAGGAACTCTTTATCCGGGGGCACCGAGAGAAATTTGTTCGGACGAGCGGGCACTGGTTCCACAGAGTCTGGGTGTTCCCACGCCCTTCGACAGATCAAGTCCAAGAGCTCGAAGGGCGGAGACACCCAGGAGGCGGAGGGCTGAGCCCCGAAGGCCTTCAGGAACACAGACTCATCAGCAGAGGGAGGTTTGGACTGCCAGCCGCCTCGTTGTTTTAGGGCTTCCAGGATGTCTACAAAGGAGACATCATCAGAGGATGACTTGGGGGACCCCTCTGCATCATCGAGATCAGTGTCAGATGTCAAAGACTCATCAGGGGAGTCAACGTGCTTCCTCTTGCACGTTCTCTTCCTGGGAGGTTCTTCCAAAGAGGCTTCAGAAGGACCTCCAGGAGGGGGAGAAACCCCAGCGGGGGTAACCTGAGGCCCAGGGGCTCAGCTGTCTACGGACAGGGGGACTGCCAACGACCCAGTCTCCAAATGTAGGGAAGGAGCTGGGGAAACTGTGGAGGTAGTCAAGGAAGATTTGGCTAAAGCACTCCTCATAGCCCTGAAGGCGGGACCACCAAAATCCTGGGAGGGTCCCCCCTCCGTGGCCACGACAGTGGATGGTACTCCCGCCGCCGACGCACCAAGAGGGAGACTTGGGACCGAAAGCATCAATCCCGAAGCCTCCCCCCAGGGCCGAAGGAAGAAGTCCGTGCACTGAACTCCGACCCAAGAGCAGGAGTCGGAGCAAGGGTCGGGCCCGACCCTAACACCTCCACTGGTTCCACCAGCACCTGCTCCAACGGTGCCGAAGCTGTTGGAGGAGGAAATACAGTAGGGGAGTGGACCATCGGCTCCGAAGCCAAATGGGCTGGAGCCGAAACCATCTTTTGGAACACCGGAGACTGGAAGAGTCGAAGGAGCACCCTGTCGATGTCCGAATCAGACATCTTGGATGATCTCGAGGATACCGATCGGGCCCGAACCGATTTCTCCATCGGCTCCGAATCAACAATTATCGGCTCCGAGGAAACTTTCAAGGAAATTTCCCTCGGTGCCGATAAGGACTTCGCCCGAGGGGAAGAGTCTGAGCCGATGACCCTTATCGGCTCCAATATCAGTGGAGCCGATGAGGGTGACCCACCTCTCTATGCCCCAGACCTCAGCTCCGAAACCAGAGGGGTCGAGGCTGGAGGCATTGAGGCAGACCATTCCGACCTCTGCTCCGAAGTCCGTGGAGCCGATGGAGAAGTCTGCTGAGTTTTCTTAGCAGTCGGTTCCGACTGACTGGTCGGAGCCGACGCTTTCCTCTTTTTAGAAGGAGACTGAGAGGAAGATAAAGCCTCCTCGAAGGAAGGCTTGATTAATCCTTTGAGGATTAATTTGTTTTTCCTCTCCTGGAGGACTCTGGAGGAAAACGCATGGCATACACTGCACGATTCTTGCAGATGTTTAGCACCTAGACAATAGACGCACGAGAGTGGTAGTCCGTTATGGACATTTTGAAGCCACACCTCGTGCACTTTTTAAACCCGGAGGGTTTATGCTCTTTAGACATAATCAGGCTGAAAAAACAAGATCACCACACTAAACAACAAAGGGTTTGACACACGAGAACAAAAATATGTATGCCACTAGCTAGTGTAAATATTTAAACTATTTTTTTTTTTTTTTTTTTTTTTTTTTTTTTTTTACACACAAGATCTGTGAGAAAGAGAAAAGGAGGGTCAAGACCCTCTAACTTAAACTGGTACTTGACCCACACACAACCACTAAAGTAGTAGTAACCACAGGGGAAGGCCCCTCTAACTTAAACGGGAACCATCTGACAGGAAAAAACACGAAAATTTCAACTAAATTCCAGAAAAACACTCGTACACAAAGAATAGCCATTAAAACAGCTTTTGGGTTTAAATGGAGCAAATACTGACAGGAAAAAAGCCTAATATATAGTACTTAGTCCAGCCAATGCTGAGACCACGTCCAAGCTCTGTAAGCGGCAAACGAGATCTGGGGGATTAGTGGTGGTGCATCCTGGGATAAAGATAGCTCAGCCAATTAGAGGCCTCGCTCTATAGCATAAGCGTGCCGAGTCGGAGCCGAGGGATCGGCTCCGAACCCATCAGTCAGAATGTAGGCGAGATAGGATCACATAACATCTTTTTTTCTCTGCCTTGCACCTTGATAAAGTTCCTTTGTGCAATCTGCTTTGTCACTTTCCAGTAGCTGACAGGGTGTCTCCGATGGCTTGTTCTTTGCTATTGTGACTGCTCTGTTAGATTCTCTTTCAGCCAAACAGTAATCCTACATAGCCTGGTCCATTTTTCCTATCTCCCTTTTCTTCCTACACTCTTGATAACTTCTTGGACTTTTGCATTCCACTACCATTTTTTGTGTACCTTATTTATATACCTGGCTTGGCCTCATAGCTGTTCTATAGCCTTCAAACATAATGCTTTGAGATGCTGCCATTCTTCTTCAGATTTACGTATTTTGTCTTCTTCCAGAGATGCCCGTGTATTTCCTTGAACTTTCACCAGTCAACCTCCAGGTCCTCAGCCTAGTCTCTGTTGAACTGTTTGCAGCGGATTGTGATCTCTAGTGATTTATGTTAAGGGATGATTGTTTCACTGGGACTGACTTTGCAATTGACTTTGCAATTTCAAGGCAATACCAATCAACTTATGAAAGACAGCTAGCTCTCGGTCTCTAACACCTTCTACTCATTGGAAGAAAAGTATTTGGTGATGCCTCTGCAGGTCACCATAATGGTGAAGGTGCTGCCCTGTGGAATGAGGTATAACAGCATCTCATTATAAATATACATTTTTCATATTCCACTGGAGTAGTAATGTTGCTTTCTTTTGAGCACCTGGCAGGAACCCTTCCATTGTAAGTGCAGAAGCCATAGCTACTCCCAAAATATGACATGGGAGAAAATGGTATTGTGCAGCACTCAGTGGCATGTTGTGGTCATTTCGCATGCATCAGTGGAAAGCATAACAATGTGAGGTAGCAAGATGAGTACATGTGGGTGCATGGACACAAATGACATGCCCAGATTGAGTTGGCAATGTGGCCATCACAAATGGTAGAATGTCTATAGCACCGCATGAGGAACCATCCAATGTCAGTGCACTCCAAGCCAAAGGCCCTTGGTAGCAGCATGTCATTGCTAGATAATGTACATTTCAGATACTGCACAATGGTGTGGGGGCTCCTCAGCTACCTTAACATGTCCAGTCCATAGATTGGACCACAAGACATGTGCATAGGCAGCAGTGGGCCACAGCACCATGGAGAGCCCTATACCACAAGTGTGATTCAGAAACACTTGAAAAATGTACCTCATTATTTTAATGGTGGTGCTGTGGGAGGCTCCTGTTAGAGAAATCGTGGTGCTGTGGGAGGCTCCTGTTAGAGAAATGCAAGCCATTATCATCATTGTGGGGCTGACCTTGGTATAAGAAACTCAGAGAAGACTTAGCAGGGGTGTTGCAGAGATTTACTATTTATATTGTGAAGAGAGCAGAGTGCAATACCTGTGTTTAGAGGCCACAGGCAGACTGCAATGAAGAACGCTGTAACTAAGTAACTCAGTGAGACTGTAACACGTGTGCCAAATTATGCTACTACTATATTTGGGTTAGCAAGGAGCTACTATCAACTGTCTGGATTTTTGCAGAATATTCAGGTTTTTGCCTAGTATTTTTGGTTTGTTTTTCAAACAATGTGTTTTTCTGCAACTGTACTCTATATGCAAAAGTATACTATTACATTCGGGTTAGCAAGGACTGTAACTACAGAGTGTGTGATGGTATAACACCACGGTATTTGGGCTAGCAAAGAATGTTACTGTACGAAGTGTGTGAGGATATACTACTGCTATATTCAGGATAGCAGGGAGTGTAACTATCTTGTGTTTGAGGATATACTACTATTGTATTTGGGTTAATGGAGTACAACGTGTGTGTGTGTGTGTGTGTGTGTGTGTGTGTGTGTGTGTGTGTGTGTGTCAGGGTATACTACTAGTATATTCGAGTAAGCAAGGAGTGTAGCTTTGTATGTGTGAGAGTATAGTACTACTTTATTCAGGTTAGAAGGGAGCATAACTGTACTTTTGTGTTTGAAACTATATCACTGCTACATTTAGGTTAGCAGTGAATTTAACTGTACTGTGTATGTGAGAGAGTGTAATACTACTATATTCTGGTTAGGAGGAAGTGTAACTATACTGTGTGTGAGGGTATACTACAGCTATAAGCAGGTTAGCAGGGAGTGTAACTATACTGTGAGGGTGTACTGCTACTATTATTCAGGTTAGCAGAGAGTGTAATGTGAGAAGATGTACTACTATTATTCTCAGGTTAGCATAGCAAGAAGTGTAACTGTACCATGTGTGTGAGGGTATACTACTACTATATGCAGTTTAGCAGGAATTATAATAGTAGTGTGTGTGAGGGCATAAATATAGTATATTTAGGATAGAAGAGAATGTACCCTTAAGGCTAAACACACCTGATACACTTGTAATAGGTGACTATCGTCAGGCACACTGACGTCCCGCTCACCAGGCTGAACAAGAAGGTCACGGTGAGCTGCCTGTCGGGCGTTAGGATCCGCCACATAACACAAGCACTCTGGTCACTCCAAGGCAAGTACAAATATGACTCTGTCATTGTCCATGCTGGTGTGAATGACCCGAGACTTACCTCCCTGGACTACATGAAAAGAGACAGAGGAGCTCTGAGCATGTACCCCAGGCCGGTATGACCCTGACCTTGAGTAGCATCTTACCCTCCCCAAGAATGATGCCACAATATGAAGACAAGATGATCAATTTCAACAACTGGCTTAAGTATTGGTGTCACTCAAAGGGGATCCAATGCCCGTCAGCCTGGGATGACATGCTCGACCAGCCACAATGCTTCGCTAGGGATGGCTTGCACCAGTCATCCCTGGGCTTTCGGATATTGGCAAAGGCACTTGCCACCCCCATAGTGCCTTTTTTAGGCAAGGCTCAAAAGACAAACCCACCTCCATAGGTATCACAAGGGATACGAAACTAAGAGGAATGCTACTCAATGCCAGAAGTCTAAACCTAAAGATACACGCACTCGAAACTCTCCTTAACATGGAGAACATAGATATCTGTGCAGTAACAGAAACCTGGTTAAAGGCTCCCGAGAGCACCCCAGCACTACCAGGTTATACCTCATACCATGTTTTTCGGCCCAAAAACTTGGACCGAACCACAAAAAGAGGGGGAGTTTCAATATTCGTCAAAGATACCCACACCTCCAGGTTGGTGGCACAGCACGAAGCACAAGAGACTATCCATGTGCAACTAACAGTGGGTAAAACTGTCTTCCAGTTTATAGCCTGCTACAACCACCCTCCCAAACCCAGGAACCCCACTCGGCCTTCCTGAGAACACTGGAAAATATGAAGGTCTCTCCAAGCACCATTATATTGTGAGACTTCAACTACCCAAACAGAGACTGGGAGCATTACTCTAGCTCCAACACCCTAGCCCAAAGGTTCCTAGAATTTATAAACTCAAATGCTATGGAACAGCTTGTTACCACTCCCACAAGAGGGGAAAACATACTGGACCGGATCACCAACATGGGGACTCCATGCTCCAGACCAGAAGTGTATCCCTCACTGGTAAGATCAGACCATAAACTAATCTCAATTTCACACTCCTCAAAACAGAGGTGGAATCCTTCAAAGCCCCCAGGCCTGTGGAAAATACGGCCCAGACCGCAGAATCCTTTATAAATGCATTCTATGAACACCTTCAGGAATGCATGGATCATGCAATCCCAAACAAAACCAAGATCCAATCCTCCAAAGGCAGGCGTCCTGTCTGGTGGACCCCAGCCATAAACAAATTATACAATAGCAGGAGAAAGCTACTACGCAAAATCCCAAAAAGGAAAGGCATCTCTGAGCAGTATTAGCAAAAAACTATGGGCACTCATAAAATCGTCTAAGGCCAGCTTCGAGAGAAAAATTGCACAGGATACTAAGGGTAATCACAAGGCTTTCTTTAGTTATGTTAGAAACCTGGGTGGGAATTCCCAGATATGCTCAGAATTAGTCCAAAATGACAAAAAAAACACCGAACCCACAGACATTGCCAACATCCTAGCTGACAGGTTCAGCGCAAACTTCTCCCCCCCTTCCCTCTTCCCCCCTTCCCCACCAAAAGGGCAAATATCTATCCTAGCAGAGTGCTACCCCCCCCCCGACATCTCAGATGCTCAGATAAGAGCCGCCCTCTCAAAAGCAAAAAAACACAGCATCAATGGGACCAGACGGTGTCCCGGGCTGCGTCCTACATGAACTCCAAGAAGAACTAAACCCAAACATAAAACTACTGTTCAATCTCAGTCTTACTACAGGATATGTACCCAAAGAGTGGCGGACAGCAACAGTGGTCCCTCTCCACAAAGGTGGTGCCTCAACGGATCCTGGAAACTATCGCCCCATAAGCCTGACTAGCTTGGTCTGCAAAGCTATGGAAAGGATCATCATGGACCTCATAAATAAAGATATTGGGGACCTACAGACACTGGATCCTACCCAGTTTGGCTTTGTTAAGGGCAGATCCTGCCTCTTAAATCTGGTTGATTTCTTTGAAACAGTCACCAAGGCCATTGACGAGGGGAAGGTGGTCCACACAGCCTACCTGGACCTCGCAAAAGCCTTCAATACAATACCCCACTCAGGCATTATAGATAAGCTCACCAGCTTAAATATGAACCCCCCTATGTCACTAGATGGGTTGCAAACTGGCTCAAGGACAGAACCCACATGGTTAGAATTGCTGGAGCCATGTCAGACTCCAAACCAGTTACAAGTGGCATCCCACAAGGCTCAGTCCTGGGACCTCTCTTGTTCGGTATATATTTATTTCTCAAGAGGTACAGGCCAACACGGAAGGACTGTGGCTGACCAAGTTTGCAGATGACTGCAAACTGGGCACCATAATTGACTCCAGCAGACACAAGCATCCTACAAAAGGGCCTCAGAAACAGACAACTGATGCCAGAGCCATGGCCTCAAGCTAAACGCCAAAAAGTGTATAGTCATCCCCTTCGGCAAAAACAAAGTGCCCACAAATTACCACATAGATGGTAATCCATTAATTACGGAAGTAGTAATTAGGGACCTGGGGACCCAAGTTGATAGCAATCTCTCATTCGACAACCACGTGGTCAAAGTGGTTAGAAAATCATTTTATATAGCCCACCTAATCATGAAGGGATTCACATCTAGATCAGGGGAGGTCATCGTGCCTCTTTACTCATCCCTTATCAGGCTCATAATTGAGTACAATGTCCCTTTTCGGATGTACCTTACCAGACACCTGCAGCAACTGGAAAGACCACAAAAGTACCTCACCAAGAGGATCAAAGGGCTCAAACAGATGCCATATGCTGCCCGGTTAAAGAAACTCCAGCTCTACTCAGTGGCATACTGCCTGCTCAGAGGCGATCTGTGCCTGATGTATAAAGCCATGTCCAACCTGGAATTAATGGACATGCTGCACCTCAGAAAATCCAAATCCCATCGAGCTATGAGCTTGAGAGACTTGAACCTCAGTGCTGAAATAAAGAGGACATGCTGGGAGGGACAGATTCATAACACAGAGGCTCCCTTCACTCTGGAATAAAATCCCAGTTCAGGTTAGGCAGAGTCCCTCATTGACTCTCTTCAAGAGGAATCCTGATGAGTGGATGGGAGATCGTAAATTTACTCCGGGTATCACTTCTGTGTCACTGTTAGACAGATGCACAGTATACTAACCTCGGAAAAGGGCATAGCAAAATTCATTTTAAAATGGGTGGCGAAAGCCAAACACACTCTGGCTAGGCTTGTAAATGCCCTAGGGCTAGGGCATTTACTAGGCTATGTACCACGTGTGTGTGAGGGGAGGGTATACTACCACTATATTCAGGTTAGCAGAGAGAGTGTACCTGTACCATATTTGGAAGGATATACTACTATTATTCTCAGGTTAGCAAGGAGTGTATACTACCACTATATTCAGGTTAGCAGAGAATGTACCTGTACCATATGTGGAAGGATATACTACTATTATTCTCAGGTTAGCAAGGAGTGTAACTGTACCATGTGTGTGAGGGTATACTTCTGTTATGTTTGTGTTAGCAGAGAATGTAACTGTACCATTTATGTGTGGGTATACTACTACTATTTTCAGTTAAGTTGGGAGTGTGACTGTACTGTGTGTTTGATGGTATACTACTATATCCAGGTTAGTTGGGAGTATAACTGTACCATGTGTGTGAGGGTATACTACTACTATATTCAGGTTAGTTGGGAGTGTAACTGTACCATGTGTGTGATGATATACTTACTACTACTATATTCAGTTTAGCAGGAATTATAATAGTAGTGTGTGTATGAGAGCATAATTCTAATATATTTAGGTTAGAAGAGAATGTAACTTTACCATGTGCGTGTGAGGGTATACTACTACTATATCCAGGTTAGCAGGAAGTGTAACTGCACCATGTGTGTGAGGGTATACTTCTGTTATGTTTGAGTTAGCCGAGAATGTAACTGTACCATTTATGTGAGGGTATACTACTACTATATTCAGTTTACTTGGGAGTGTGACTGTACTGTGTATTTGCGGGAATACTACTACTATATTCAGTTTAGCAGTAATTATAATAGTAGTGTGTGTGAAGACATAATTCTATTATATTTAGATTAGAAGGGAGTGTAACTTTACCATGTTTGTGTGAGGGAGAGTATACTACTACTATATTCAGGTTAGCAAGGATTGTCACTATACCGAGTGTGTGAAGAATAGCAGTAAATTTGGGTTAGCAGGGAGTGTTATTGTACCAGGTGTATGGGGATATACTACTGCTATATTCAGGTTAGCAGGGAGTGTAACTGTATCGTGTGTGTGAGGGTATACTGCTACTATATTCAGGTTAGAAGTATCATATCTCAATTACTATCAGGACTGAACACTATAGGCTTTGCTATATCAGAATAAGGTAGCATCATACCTCAGTTACTGTCAGCACCATACCCCTCAACTGTCCAGATTTTCACAGAATGTCCAGATTTTTTCCTCATATTTTTTGGTGTGTTCAAGTTTCTGCCAAATCATGGGGGATTGAAGTAATTAAATGATAAAATATATGGAAGTTTCAGACTTCATACCCTTCAGAAAATGTATGCTAACACAAATCCTGTTATTCTAGCAACTTTCTAAGTTTCTAAGATCAATATTTAAAATCTTTCACTACTTTTAGCCTTTGTCCCCCATTATTTTAGGCTTTGTCTGGATTTCTTACACTAAGAAGTTGAGCGGTATGGTCAGCACGGAACACTAGATGCATTGTTATATCACAAAAAAGGAGGTGTCTTACCTCAAGTACTACCAGCATAGAGCACTAAAGGATTTGTTATAATAAAAAGAAATGTAGCATCATACCTCAGTTACTATCAGAAAGGAACACTAAAGGCTTTTTCCTATCACAGAAAGGTATTGTTATACTTAAGTTACTATCAGTATGGAACACTATAGGCTTTGTTGTATCAGAAAAAGGTAGTGTCATACCTCAGATATTGTCAGCATGGAACACTAGAGGCTTTGTTATATTACAATAAGGTAGTGTCATACCTCAGTGACTATCAGAATGGAACATTAGAGTCTGTTTTGTATCACAACAATGTAATGTCATACCTCAGTTACTGTCAGCATGAAGCAATAGAGGCTTTGTTATATCACAGTAAGGTAGTATCACACCTTAAATATGATCAGCATGGAAAACAACAGGCTTTGTTATATCACAGTAAGGTAGTGTCATACCTCAGTTACTGTCAGCATGAAATACAGAGGCTTCTTTATATCACACTAAAGCAATGTCATACCTCACTGACCACCAGAATGGAACATTAGAAACTTTGTTTTATCTCAATAGTGTTGTGTCATACCTCAATTGCCCTCAGCATGGAACACTATAGTTTTTGTTATATCACAGTAAGGGAGTGTCATACCTCAGTTACTATCATCTTGGAACACTTGAGGTTTTCTTTTATTATAATAAGGTAGCGTCATACTACAGTTGCCGTCAGAATGGAACAGTAGAGGCTTAGTTATATCACAATAAGGTAGTGTCAAACCTTAGTTACCATCAGCATGGGATACTAGATGCTTTGTTATATCTCAGTGAGGTATTCACATGCCTCAGTCACCATCAGCAGAAAACACTACAGGCTTTGTTATATTGCAGTAAGGTGGTGTCATACTTCAGTTACCATCAGCATGGAACACTAGGTTTTGTTATATCACAATAAGGTACAATCATTCCTCGCTTACTGTCAGCATGAATTACTAGAGGCATTGTTATATCACATTAAGGTAGAGTCGTACCTCAGTTACTATCAGCATGGAACAGTAGAGGCTTTATTATATTACAACAAGTTAGTGTCTGCCTCAGTTACCATCAATATGGAACACCTGAGGCTTTGTTTTATCACATTATGATAGAGTCATACCTTAATCATCTTCAGGGAGATTACTAAATCCTTTGTTATATTACAATAAGGTAATGTCGTACCTCACTTATCAGCATGGAACCCGGATTACCGAATCCTTTGTTATATTACAATAAGGTAGTGTCGTACCTCACTTACCATCAGCATGGAACCCTAGAGGCTTTGTTTGGTGGTGTCTTACCTTAAATGCCATCAGCATGGAAAACAACAGGCTTTGGTATATCACAGTAAGGTAGTGTCATCTTTCAGTTACTTTCAGCATGAAACACTAGAGTTTTGTTGTTTCCTTGTAAGCATTTGTCTTATCTCAGTTCCGATCAGCATGGGACATTAGAGGCTTTCTTTTATCACAATAATGTAATAATATATCACGGACAGCACAGTGGTGCAGAGGTAGCATTGTTATCTCAGAGCAAGAGGTTCTCCGGTTCGATTCTTGGCTGGAGTGCCTTCTGTGCAGAGTCTGCATGTCCTCCCTACGTTCATGTGGGTTTCCTCAGGGTGCTCTGGTGTCCTCCCAAGTTACAAAGACGTGCATTAGGAGCTTTTCTCCCCGGTCCTCTGCTGAAAATTGTCTTTATTCCAAGTCAGACTTTTCCGGTTAACAAATGTTAAATAAATAAATAAATATCACAGTTACCATCAACAGGGGACACAAGATGCTTTGTTATGTCACAGTAAGGTAGTGTCATACCACAGTTACTATCAGGATAGAACACTGCAGGCTTTGTTATATCACAATACTGCAGTGTCATTCTTTAGTTACTATTAGCATGGAACAGTAGAGACCTTGTTATATCACAGTAAGGTAGTATCATCCCTTAGTCACCATCAGCATAGGAGACTATAGCCTTGTTTAAATCACAACAAAGAGGTGTCACACCTCAGCTAATGTCAGGATTGAATACTAGAGGCTTTGTTATATCACAGTAAGGTGGTGTCATCACTCATTTACTATCAAAATGGAACACTAGAGGCTTTGTTATATCACAGTAAAGTAGTGTCTTCAACATGGAACAAAAGAGGCTTTGTTATATTACAGTAAGGCAGCTTCATACCTCATTCACTATCAGCAAGGAACTCTAGAGGCTTTGTTATATCACCAAAAGTTAGCGCCATGCCTTAGTTACTATCAGCAAGGAACTCTAGAGGTAGCAAGGAACTCTAGATGCTTTGTTATATCATAAAAAGGTAGCGTCATACCTCAGTTACCATCAGCATGCAACATTGCAGGCTTTTTTATATCACAGTAAGGTGGTGTCTTCAGCATGGAAGAGTAGAGTCTTTGTTATATTCCAGTAAGGTAGCTTCATACCTCATTCACTGTCAGCATGGAACACTAGAGGCTGTTTTATATCACAGTAAGGTAGTGTCACACCTCAGTTACTGTCAGCATGGAACACTAGAGACTTTGCTATATAACAAAAATGATAGCATAAGTTACTCAAAGCACAGAGCATGAAACTTTGTTATATCACAAAAAGGTAGCGTCACTTACTCTTAGCATGGAAAACTAGAGGGTTTGTTATACCATAACAGGTAGCGCCATACCTCTCGTACTATCAAAAAAAAACATAGAGGCTATGTTATACCACAATAAGTTACTGTTATACTTCAGCTACTGTTAATACAAAACCTGTATTGCTCCATACTATCAGAAAAAGGTATCATCATACCTCAGTTACTATCAGCAAGGAACTCTACAGGCTTTGTTATATAACAGAAAGGTATCCTCATACCTCAATTACTATCAGCAAGAAATTCCAAAGGTAGCAAGGAACTCTAGAGGCTTTGTTATATCACAAAAAGGTAGCATCATGCCTCTGTTACTATCAGCTCTGAGCAGTAGAGGCTTTGTTATATGACAGTAAGATGGTGTCATACCTCAGTTAAAGTCACAAAGGAACACTAGATGCTTTATTACATCAGTATAAGGCAGAGGGGTTTTGTTATGTCACAATAAGGTATGGTTGCCCCTCAGTTACTGTCTGGATGGAGCACTAAAAGCTTACTTATATCACAAAAAGATAGTGTCGTATCTCAGTTACCACCTGCATGGAACAATGGAGGCTTTGTTATATCACAGGAAATTGTCATACGTCAGATACCATCACCAAAGAACACTAGAGGCTACGTTATATCACAAAAAGGTAGTGCCATACCTCAGTTATTGTCAGCATGGAAAACTAGAGGCTTTATTATACACAAAAAGATAGTGTCATACCTAGGTTCCAGTCAACGTGCAATACTAGAGGTTTAGTTATATTACAATAAGTTGCAGTATTTTGGTACATAAGGGATGTCCTAGGCAGCTTGTCACTTGGCCAGTATAGATAAGCTTGAAAAAGAGCTTGTTTGCGCTGTATGTCACATTTATGCTCCCCATACAGAAAATAAAAGGGAAGCACAGACACAGCTATCCAGAACTTAATTACGCCAGAAGAGAACAGTCATAACAGCCCAAAGGAGTCCATGCACATCCTGAAGGAAAAAATGCAGAACAAACAAGAGGGGGGGTGTGTGAATACTGCAACAGTGACGAGAAGGACATCTACAGTTATGGTAAGATTTTACAAAACTGTACTATGTCCTTCCATATCACTGTTGCAGTATTAGATACATAAGGGAGAGTAAAATGCTCTAGCCCTAGAAACTATATCTAGCTTTTAATGCTTAGTAAAGGAATGCACGGAAGACCAAGTTGCAGCTTCAAGGATGGAATTGGTGTCCAACCCCTTGAAGACGGCACCAGAAAAGTCAACAGCTCTAGTAGAATGACCTCTACAAGAAGCAGACAGAGATTTGCCATGAAAATAATAACAAAAGAAAATGGCCTTAGATATCCAGGAGGAGATGGTTTCTTAGAAACAGCCAAACCCAAACACCTGGGATAAAAACACCTGGGATGAAAGGAAACAAAAAGCTGATCAGACTTATGAATAGTCCTAGTCTTATCAAAATAATACTTGAGCTGTCTGTGCAAATCCAAGGTATGCAGGACCCTCTCAGTAGCACACTGAGGAGTAGGGAAAAAGGAAGGGAGTTGAAGTGACGGATTCAAGGACAACTCATCGACTACCTTGGTCATAAAAGAAGGATTAGTATGAAGGGACCCCTTGTCCCTGTGAAAAACCAAAAAAGGAAGAATGGCCATAAGGGCCTGGAGCTCAGAAACCCTCCAAACAGAAGTAAGAGCCAGCAACAAAACAGTCTTCCAGGTATAATTTTCCAAAGAAGCAGAATCTGCAGGCTCAAAAGGAGCCTGAGTCAATTTTTCCAATTTTTGTAAAACAAAATTTAGGTCCCAAGGAGGAAGAATAGGCTTTCTTGGAGGCCTAATATACAGGACACTAATTGTTTGACCTCAAGGGTGGACAAATGGGCAGAGAAGAATAGGCCAAGCCAGACTGGAGCAACTCGGACAAATGAGAGGACCAGAGGGAACCCCACTGAAAAAGGGTCCTGGTTATGAGCAAGGCACCAGACTGAAAATCTTTTCCACTTGGATATGTAAGATTGTACCTGAAAGGGATCAAATACACATGATTTTTAGAGGGAGACAGGATGGACTTTTGGAAGTTGTTAGCAGACCCCAGAATTTGAAGAAGAGAGATGATGAACTTCAGATCCTGCAACCATCTACTGAAGCAACAGGTTGTCTAGATAAGGAAAAATTTGAATGCCTTGGAGCCTGTAGAAGGCTATCACAGGAGCTAGGCATTTTGTGAATACCCTTGGGAAAGTAGAGAAGCCAAATGGAAAAGCAGAGAACTGAAAAATGAGAGGAAGACAAAGAGAAATGTAAAAACTTCCTGAAGGGAGAGTGAATATGGATTTGAAGGTAAGCAGCTTTCAGATGCAAGGACACCAGAAAAGCCTTGGGTAATAAAAGAGGAAACTGAGTTTGAAGAGTAAGTTTCCAAAAAGAAGGAATTTCGAGAAAAGTGTTAAGCCAGGAGAGACCCAAAATAGTTCTCCAAGCGCCCCCCCCTTTCAAGGAACCAGGAACTTCCTGGAATAAAAAACTCATCCCCCTTGGGAAGCGGTGAGAGGTCGAATGGTCCCTTGTTTCAACAGGGACTCTAGAGCCTCTGGGAAATGAGGAAGTTGCTCTAGAGGAGGTTAAGGAATCCCAGGAAAAAGAGGAAGAGATTTCCATTCTATGATGTAACCCTGACAGATGATAGGAAGAACCTGAGTCTGAAGTGATAAGACACCAATCTGGAACACAAGGGGAGAGCTGAAGGGGCAAAGGAACCTGGTCTAAAGGCAGGGGAAGAATTATCAAAGAGAAGCAGGCTTATCAGATAAAGGAGGCTTCTGGTCCACAGGAATCTGAGAAGCCTTAGCAGATGGGCCTGCCTCCCATCATTCCTGCCCTTAGAGGCCTGGCTGCATTGCCTGTGAATAAAAGATGTAGAATGATACTTCCTGTGGAAACTAGGGATAGGAGAGACAGATATTTTTAAGGTCTTACAAGGCTTTGAATTTCTATTAAAGAGACTTAAAGAACTCAGCAGCAGCAGCAGTCCCAAAAAGATATGTATTATCCAAAGGAGCATCCAACAACTTGGCCTTAATGGCCTCAGGAAGAGACTGGAGATGAAGCCAAGAATAATGCCTCATAATGGACCCAAAAGCCACAGCTCTAGAAGAGGTGTCAGCAGCATCAAAGCTGCACTTAATAGAGTGGCAAGCCACTTGAGAAGTGAACCTAAAAATGATAAGGCAGAAGATTTGTAATCAGAATCAGGAAGGGTAGAGATAACCTGACAAGCATCAGCAATCAAGGCCAGAGCATACCTGATCATGTGGGTCTGGTAATTAATATTCCTAAAGGCCAAAGATGAAGCAGCATAAACTTTCTTGCCAATCCTCTCCATTCTCCTGCTGTCCTTATCAGAAGGCAAAAGTTTGGAAGAGGGCAAAAGTCTAGAAGGCACAGCAGGATCAGTAGAAGGATATTTAAATAAAGACAATCAGGAACCTTATAGAGCCAATCAGGTTTCTTTGGAGCAGGAGGCAGAGAATCAGGGGACTTTAAAGCAGCAATGAAAGTATCCAACAAGGCAGCCAACACAGGTGGAACTGCTCTGAATATCTGACACTTGAGAAGAATCCCACTTTCCATCATCCTAGCAGCTGTGCCCCCAAAGAACAATTCATTGAAAGAAAACCGCATCATCAGAACCATAAACCAAAGGAAAAGGGATATGTGAAGAACAGAATGAAGACCCCCTCACCAGACAGGGAATCCGGTTCCCTAAACCATTTAGAAGGGGTAGAGGACCAAGGAGGAGCGGGTACTGAAACCCTTGAGGAGGCTTTAGGGCCATTAAGGCAGAGAACAAGCTGTGAGTAAAGTCCTGTGATTCCCTTTGAGGATCCATGGAACAGACAGAAACATGCTTCAGTTTTTGTCTTTTCTTAGAGGAGGACATCATCCCTAACAAATACCGGAGGTTCCAACCCTTGGCAAGAGAATTTCCTCCCTGACCAATATCTGCAGAATCCCTCTGGTACCTTCTGAGATAACCAACTACAACAGAGGACATGAGAAAAGATAGATCTATGCCAACATTTGGCAGGGTCGAGTCACAGGAAGCCAACAAACACTAAATGACCTACAGAGCTATTACCTGCTTCTAAAAGGATGTCCGGTGAAGGCTGGACAGCTAAAGAATCTGGCCAAGACTTCTTGGTCTTATTACCTAACAAGAGTATCTTGGGGTTAAACGATTCTGCCATGGTACCCTGGGCTAACTGTCTAAGCTGTTTTTCAAGATACATGGCCAGAGAAGACAAATGACTGAGTGTCTTAGGCACAAGTGCCTTACAGATACTACAAGTAGTATGATCATGGGAAGCACCCAAACAAAGACACTGTTTGTGGCAATCCTTATGAATCTGCCTTCCACACTGACATTTTCCCCTCTTGGATGCCATGAACTCTAAGTAGTGATAAAAATACAAGACCAAGAAAGTACATTTAAAAATACAAATAAAAATAACCCAATAGGGCACTTATCTGGTGTTGCTAAATGGTCAGTACATCAACAAAATGATAAAACCCACTGGCAACAATAGCATTCGAACTGGCAGCAAAGGAAGGTCTGGGTAGTTGCATTCATATGTCCCTTTTATGAACTACATTCTGTGCAGGGAGCATAAATGTGACATATGGAGCAAACAAGATCTTTTTCAAGCTTATATATACTGGTTGAGTGAAGGGCTGCCCAGGAAGGGACATCCCTTATGTATCGAATACTGCAACAGTGATATGGAAGGACATCACTAGAGACTTTTTTAAATCACATTAAGTTCATGTCATCCCTCAGTTACCATCAGAATGGAACACTAGAGGCTTTTTCATATCACTGCAAGATAGGGTCATACCTTAGTTAACAATCAGCATGGAACAATGGAGTCTCTGTTATATATATAAAAAAGGGTAGTGTCATACCTCAGTTACTGTAACGATTGAAGACTAGAGGCTTTGTTTTATCACAGAGAGAAGTGTCATACCAAAGTTACCATCAGCATGGAACACTAGAGGCTTTGGTATATCACAATACAATAAGGTAGGTCATACCTCAGTTACTATTAGCATGGAACACTAGAGGCTTTGTTATATCAGAAAAAGGTATTGTCAAAGAGTAGAGACTTTGTTATATCGCAATAAGATAATATCATACCTCAGATATCATCAGCATGGAAAACTATAGGCTTTGTTATATCACATGAAGATACTGTCATACCTCAGTTATTGTTAGCATGGTACACTAGATGCATTGTTACATTACAAAAAGGTATTCTCATACCTCCATCACCGTAAACATGGAGTGTTAGAGGATTTGTTGTATACACAATAAAGTAGTGTCATGCCTCAGTTGCCATCAGTATGGAGCACTAGAGCCTTTGTTACATAATAATTTATTTATTATTTATTTTTATTTCATTTTACATTTGTTGACCAAGAAAGTCCGACTGGGCTAAAAAAAGCACTTTTTCAGCGGAGGCCCAGGGAGAAAGGCTCCAAAAATATTATACAGTACAACTAGAATTAAAAATTACTAATGCAAATATACAAAAGAAAATTACAGAAGCATTAGAAGAAACTAATTTCTGGTGTATACCTCAGTAAGTACCTAATAAGATGGTGTCATACCTCAATTACCATCAGCATGAAATATTAGGGGCTTTGTCATATCACAATCAGGTAGAGTCATACATCAGTTACCATCAGCAGGGAACACCTGAGGCCTTGTTACATCCCAATAAGGTAGTGCCATCCCTCAGATACTGTCAACATGGAACACTAGAGGCTTTGTTGTATCACAGAAAGGTAGTGTCATACCTCAGTTACTATCCATATGGAGCACTAAACGCTTCGCTATATCACAATAAGATAATGTCATTCCTCAGTTACAGTCAGCATTTAACACTGTAAGCTTTGTTATGTCACAGTAACTTGGTGTCATACCTCAGTTACTGTCAGCATGGAAAACTAGAGGATTTGTTATATCAGAGTAAGGTTGTGTCAAACCTCCTGCATTGAGCCCCTGAGGCTTTGTTATATCAAAAATAAGGTAGTTTCATATCTCAGTTACTATCAGCTTGGCACACTGGATGCTTAGTTATATCACAAGAGGATGGTGTCATACATCAGTTACCCTCAGAAAGGAACACTAGATGCTTTGTCACATCAGTATAAGGTCATGTCATACCTCAGTTATCATCAGCATGTAACTAGAGGCTTTGTTATATATAACATTAAGGCCATGTCATACCTCAGTTATCATCAGCATGTAACTAGAGGCTTTGTTATATATAACATTAAGGTCATGTCATACCTCGGGTCTATATCAAAATTCCGAAGAAGTACAATGCCGAACGTTAAAACATCGAACCCAGAACATCGAATGATGAAAATAGCGAAGTCCCTGAACATTGAAATGTCACCTAGGGCAAGATTTCAGTGGGCCGCTCCATGGCTTCGCTATTTCCTTCACTGTGGTGTGACAGTTACGGACCTTAGGGTTAGGGTGCGGGTTAAGGTAAGTGGATAGTTAGTAATGTATGTATGGTGTAGTGTAGGGTTGGGTTTTGTTAACTGCATGTGTGTGTATTTATCGCTTTGTGTATAGTTTCGTAGGGTATGTGTGCGATAGTTACAGACCTTAGGGTTAGGGTGTGGGTTAAGGTAAGTGGATTGTTAGTAATGTAGGTGTGGTTTAGTGTAGGGTTGGGTTTTGTTAACTGTGTGTGGTTTATTTATTTTGGTGTGCTTGCTTTGTGTGTATGTTTCTCGGAACAGGAAATTTTTTCCCTGGGAAAAAATTTGCTATTCTGAGCGTTCAAAGTTTTCAGTATTCGAAATTCCAAGTTCAAACATATGCTGTTCGACATTTTGGAATTTTAAATATATGATGTAGACCCCATACCTCAGTTAGCATGGAACTCTAGAGGCTTTGTTATATATAAAATTAAGGCCATGTCATACCTCAGTTATCAGCATGGAACTCTAAAGTCATGTCATACTTGGTTATCATCAGCATGGAACACTAGAGGCTCTGTTTTATCACAGGAATTAGTGTCATATCTCAGACACCATCTCCAGAGAACACCAGAGGCTGTTATATCACAAAAAGGTAGTGACATACCTCAGTTATTGTCAGCATGCGACACTAGAGGCTTTTTATTTCACAATAAGGCACTATCATACCTCAGTTTCTGTAAGCATGGAATACAGAAGGCTTTGCTATATGAAAATAAGGTAGTGACATACTCAGTTACTTTCAACATAGAACATAAAATGCTGTGTTATATCACAATAAGGTAGTCTCATAAATTACCATCAGCATGGAACACTAGAGGCTTTGTTATATCACAGTAAGGTAGTGTCATACCTCAGTTATCATTGGCATGGAATTCTAGAGGTTTTGTTATATATCACATTAAGGTCAGGTCATACCTCAGTTACCATCAGCATGGTCAGGTCATACCTCAGTTACCATCAGCATGGAACAACAGAGGCTTTTTATATAAAAGTAAGGTAGTGTCCTACATCAGTTATGTTAGTGACGAAAGTGCAAAGACTTTGATAGACTTTGCAGTGCAGTGGTTAATGTTGCTGCCTCATAGCAAAAGGTTCTCCAGTTTGATTTTTGGCAGGGATGTATTCTGTTCAGAGTCTGCATGTCCTCCCTGCATTCATGTCGGTTTCCTCCAGGGCCTCAGTTTTCCTCCCATATTCTAAAGATATGCGTCTGGAGCATTTCTGCCTGGGTCTCCACTGAAAATAGACTTTGTCCTAGTTGGACTTTCCCAGTCAACAAATGTTTAATAAATAACACAGTAAGGCAGTGTCATGCTTCAGTTACAGTCAGCATGGGACATTAGATGCTTTACAATAAGTAGTGTCAGACGTCAGTTACTGTAAGAGTGGAGCCCTAGATGCCTTGTTATATCACAATGAGGTAGTGTCATACCTCAGTTATGACTGGCATGGAACACTAGACTTTGTTATAACACAGTAAGATGGGTGTCATACCTCAGTTACCATCATCATCATGGAACATTATTGGTTTTGTTATATCACTTTACCTCAGTAATTGTCAACATGGAGCACTAGATGTTTTGTGATATCACAATAATGTTTCTGTCATACCTCAGTTACCATCAGGACTGAACACTTGAGGCCTTCTTATATTACAGTAAGGTAGTGTCATACCTTAGTTTCAGTTGACATGGAGTAGTAGAGGTTTTGTTATATAGTGTACCAGCTCAATTACCATCAGCATAGGGCATTAGAGGCTTTGTAATATCAGAAAAAGGTAGCGTCATACCTCTGTTACCATCAGCATTGAAGGGTACAGACTTAGCCTAGTACCTACCTATGACCTATATAGCATCTGCCTAAGGGCATTTATAAGCCTAGCCAGAGTGTGCTGGCTTTTGCTGCCCCATTGATTAATTAACCGAGCCTCCGTCAAGCAAAGCCAATGAAGTGATCCCAGGGGTGTATTTTCTGTTACCCATCCACTTGTCAAGGTTTCTCTTGAGTGTTAGTGAGGGGCTCTGCCTAATGTAGTTAGGAATTTTGTTCCAAAGCAAGGGAAGTCTGTGTGACAGGAATCTATCCCTCCAGCATGTTCTATTTATTGTTGTGGCAAGGCTTAGCTCACTAGAGCGCATGGCTCACAGTGACTTGGATTTCTTTAGGTGGAGCTCAATTCTGAGTTTTACATGGCTTTGTAAGTCAGGCAGAAATCACCTCAGAGTAAACGATATGCCACTGAGTACAGCTGGAGGTTTTTTTTCCAGTCGGGCTGTATAGGACATATGTTTGAGGCCAGGAATCCTCTTGGTGAGGTACTTTTGTGATCTTTCCAGCTGGAAGTGTCTTGGGAGGTACATCCCAAATGGGGCATTGTACTCTATGATGGGTCTGATGAGTGACAAGGAGCGGGGGCAGTATAACCTCTTTATATCTAGATGTGAATCCTTTAGTAATTAGATGGGCCACATAGGATTTCCGAACTACTTTGGCAATATGATTGTCAAAGGAGAGATTACTATCTACCTGGGTCCCCATACCTCTTCTGTATTAAAGGGGGCTGCCACCTATGTGGTAATTTGTGGGTATTTTGTTTTTCCCAAACGGGATGACTATGCACGTTTTGGCATTTAGCTTGAGGCCATGACTTTGACACCAGGTGTCCATCTCAGTAAGGCCCTTTTGGAGGATGTCCGCGTCAGCCGGAGAGTCAATTATGGCTTCCAGTTTGCAGTCATCAGCGAACTTGGTTAGCCATAGTCCTCCTGTGTTTACCTGTACTTCTGAGAAGTATATGCCAGCCTTGGTGATTGTCTAAGAAGTCAACCAGGTTTAGTAGGCATGATCTGCCCTTAAAGCCGAACTGGGTCGGGTCAAGTGTTTGGAGGTTTCCAATGTCTTTGTTAATAAGGACCATGATGATGCGCTCCATATCCTTGCAGACCAGGCTAGTCAGGCTTATGGGGCAATAGTTACCAGGGTCAGTTGTGGCCTCTCCTTTGTGATGTGGAATAACCATTGCTGTGCACCATTCTATGAGCACATAGCCTGTGGAGAGGCTAAGGCTGAACAGTGCGTTTAGGTGGGGGGTTAGTTCGTTCTGTAGTTCGTGCAAGATACAGGCTGGGACACCATCTGGCCCCACTGATGCTGCATTTTTGGCTTTTGAAAGGGCTGTTTTTCACCTGTGCGTCTGCGACCTTAGTTCCTTACCGATGCTGAATAGGGATGTCTTTCCTTCTGAACTAGTTTCCTCCTCCTATTGTATAGCCTGTTTATGACAGGGGTCCAACAGACTGGTTTTCCTTCTCTTAGAGGAGTGAGTCTTGGTTTTGCTAGGGATGGCACAATCCATGAATCCTTCTCAGGGTATATTAGTGCTTGCCATTAGGTCTGAGCAAGTGCTGGACTGTAGGATGCTTTAGTGCTTAGGTTGAGAGTTAGATTAGTTTCAAGGGAAAAACTGAAGAGGAGACTTACTTGAGCCGGGAATAATTTAACCATAGCTAACTGGTGCTGCCCGGCGTACATTTATAGCAGGGAAATGAAAGAGATAGAATTTAGCACAAAATGGCCAATAAACGACCAACTTCTGGGCTAGAACCACTCCTCCAGGGACAAATAGGCTGCTCAAAGCTCCCCTCTCTCACAGGTGAGCAGAGAAACTTCCTTCTATCCAAGTAAGGTATGGGCAACTCAGAAAGTTGTAACACAGCCCTGTATTCAGCACTAGCCTGAAAACTGGACTATACCAGCTTAGAAAGGTGGGAAACTAGGAATTTTTTTTTTTTTTTTTTTTTTTTTTTTTTTAAAGATTTAAGGCAGAAACAGTAAAAAAACCACACTTAAAACAGCTTTAAAGGACTACAAGCGATCAGAAAAGGCTATTGCACTTTAGTGTGCAGCCTACAACAGTTAAATTATTTAAACAAAAAAACGACTTTTTAAAAGTGCAGGCAGTCAAATAAGTACAATATGTGAAAAAAAAAAAAAAAACAAGCTTTTAAATCACAATAAACACTGGAAAATCGGCATTCAGGTGGAAAACTAAGTACAGCAAGAAAATACAGAAATATTAGAGGCTTTGTCATATTACAATCAGGTAGTGTCATACCTCAATTACTGTCATCATGGAGCACTAGACACTTTGTTATATCACAATCAGAAAGTATCATACCTCATACCTCATTTATGGTAAACATGGAATGCTACAGCTTTGTTATACCTCATTTATGGTAAACATGGAATGCTACAGCTTTGTTATACAACAATAATATCGTGTCATACCTCAGTTACCATCAGCATGAAACACTAGACACTTAGCCTAGTATGAACCTATGAACGTATCTGCCCTAGGGCATTTATAAGCATGGCCAGAGTGTTTGGCTTTCGCCACCCATTTAAAATTAATTTTGCTATGCCCTTTTGAGGTTAGTATACTGTACTGTGCCTATACTGTACTGTGCCTAACAGTGACACAGAAGTGATACCCAGGGTAAACCTACTATCCCCCATCCACTCAAGATTCCTCTTGGAGAGGAAATGAGGGACTCTGCCTAACCTGGACTGGGATTTTATTCCAGAGTGAAGGGAGCCTCTGGGTTATGAATCTGTCCCTCCACCATGTCCTATTTATTTCAGTGCTGAGGTTAAAGTCTCTCGAGCATGTAGCTCGATGAGATTTGGATTTTCCGAGGTGCAGCATGTCCATTAATTCCGGGTTGGACATGGCTTTATACATCAGGCACAGATTGCCTCTGAGCAGGCGGTATGCCACTGAGTAGAGCTGGAGTTTCTTAACCGGGCAGCATATGGCATCTGTTTGAGCCCTTTGATCCTCTTGGTGAGGTACTTTTGGGGTCTTTCCAGTTGCTGCAGGTGTCTGGTAAGGTACATCCCAAAAGGGGCATTGTACTCCATTATGGGACTGATGAGGGATGAGTAAAGAGGCATGATGACCTCCCCTGATCTAGAGGTGAATCCCTTCATGATTAGGTGGGCTATATAAAATGTTTTTCTAACCACTTTGGACACGTGGTTGTCAAATGAGAGATTGACATCAACTTGGGTCCCCAGGTCCCCAATTACTTCTTCTGTACTTAATGGATTACCACCTATATGTGGTAATTTGTGGGCACTTTGTTTCTGCCAAAGGGGATGACTAGGCGTTTAGCTTGAGGCCATGGCTGTGGCACCAGTTGTCTGCTTCTAGGAGGCCCTTTTGGAGGATGCTTGTGTCGGCTGGACTGTCGATTATAGCGCTCAGTTTGCAGTCATCTGCAAACCTGGTCAGCCACAGTCCTTCCGTGTTGGCCTATACCTCCGAGAAATATATACCAAACAGGAGAGGTCCCAGGACTGAGCCTTGTGGGACGCCACTTGTAACTGGTTTGGAGTCTAAATAGATTCTGCTGTTGAATTTCAGCTTCCGTGTTGTAACAAACACTTCAAAGGTTCCAGAATGGCCAAAAAGATAAGCAGGTCAAGGTAAACAATTCTTTTATTCCACAGCACCACCACAAGTAAAATGAAACGGTAAACACAAGCGCTTTCGCCCGTTCGCAACGGGCTTTTTCAAGTGTACTAGTTTGTTATAGAACTCCATATTTAAATAAAACAACCCTGTCATGTGCTTGCTTTGATTGAATTATCACCATCAATTAATTATGTATCAAACATTTAAAAGAACATTTTATAAAATGTACTTCTTTCAATTAAAATACTTACATTACTTTCACTAAACATATAAATGCCCATCATATGAACAATAAAAATAAAACATAGTTAAGAAATCTCATAATGTCATAAAAGATTTTGTGTTTAAAAAAGTATATCCTTAAATACAATCCAAACTTGTCCAAAATACATTTCACTGAATGAATTACCGAAGTAATTCACCATTACTAAAAATTTTTAATTTTTAAAAGGAACTTATTTGGCAGCTGAATTTAAATGCAACAAAGCATCCAGGTTTAAACGAGGGGACTAGCATTGGTGATATCCTTCGAGCCAAAAGAAATAGGTTGAAATGAAGTATGAGTATGTAGATATATTTTTTCAAAACACAGTAACAGCACATTTGTATGTTTGTGACAGTGTATGACAAAGACGTAGGGAATAACACTAGATGACAAAGAGTAGGGGACGTGACAACACTGAGCCCTGTATAGCAAGTTAAAGCAGGGCTTTTTTAAAAAATTGGTGAATTACTTCGGTAATTCATTCAGTGAAATGTATTTTGGACAAGTTTGGATTGTATTTAAGGATATACTTTTTTAAACACAAAATCTTTTATGACATTATGAGATTTCTTAACTATGTTTTATTTTTATTGTTCATATGATGGGCATTTATATGTTTAGTGAAAGTAATGCAAGTATTTTAATTGAAAGAAGTACATTTTATAAAATGTTCTTTTAAATGTTTGATACATAATTAATTGATGGTGATAATTCAATCAAAGCAAGCACATGGCAGGGTTGTTTTATTTAGTTCTATAACAAACTAGTACACTTGAAAAAGCCCGTTACGAACGGGCGAAAGCGCTTGTGTTTACAGTTTCATTTTACTTGTGGTGGTGCTGTGGAATAAAAGAATTGTTTACCTTGACCTGCTTATCTTTTTGGCCATTCTGGAACCTTTGAAGTGTTTGTTACAACACGGAAGCTGAAATTCAACAGCAGAATCTATTTGGGCATTTGTCGGAGAGTGTGGTGTCATTCTACTTTTGGTTTTCGTGGTTTAGTATTGCTACAGTTTTTCTTCTTGGTTTGGAGTCTGACATGGCTCCAACCATTCTAACCATGTGGGTTCTGTCCTTGAGCCAGTTTGCAACCCATCTAGCGACATAGGGGTTTATATTTAAGCTGGTGAGCTTATCTATAATGCCAGAGTGGGGTATTGTATCGAAGGCTTTTGCGAGGTCCAGGTAGGCTGTGTGGACCACCTTCCCCTTGCCAATGGCCTTGGTGACTGTTTCAAAGAAATCGACCAGGTTTAAGAGGCAGGATCTGCCCTTAAAGGCAAACTGGGTAGGATCCAGTGTCTAGGTCCCCAATATCTTTTTTTATGAGGTCCAATGATGATCCTTTCCATAGCTTTGCAGACCAAGCTAGTCAGGCTTATGGGGCGATAGTTTCCAGGATCCGTGGATCCGTTGAGGCACCACCTTTGGAGAGGGACCACTGTTGCTGTACGACACTCTTTCGGTACATATCCTGTGGCAAGGCCGAGATTGAACAGTAGTTTTTATGTTTGGGTTTAGCTCTTCTTGGAGTTAATGTAGGATGCAGCCCAGGACACAGTCTGGTCCCATTGATGCTGTGTTTTTTTGCTTTGGAGAGGGCGGCTCTTACCTGAGCATCTGAGATGTCAGGGGGGCAGCACTCTGCTGGGATAGATATTTGCCCTTTTGGTGGGTGGGGGGGAGTTTGCGCTGAATATGTCAGCTAGGATGTTGGCAATGTCTGTGGGTTCGGTGCATTTGTCATTTTGGACTAATTCTGAGCATATCTGGGAATTCCCACCCAGGTTCCTAACATAAATAAAGAAAGCCTTGAGATTATCCTGTGCAATTTTTCTCTCGAAGCTGGCCTTAGACGATTTTATGAGTGCCCGGAGGCTTTGAAGGATTCCACCTTGGTTTTGAGAAGTGTAAAATTTGCTTTAGAGAAGTTTTTCACTGTGGTTTTCTGGGCAGGGGGTAGGGTTGGGATGTGAATATCCAGTGAGATTAGTTTATGGTCTGATCTTACCAGTGAGGGATACACTTCTGGTCTGGAGCATACAGTCCCCATGTTGGTGATGATCAGGTCCAGTATGTTTTCCCCTCTTGTGGGAGTGGTAACAAGTTGTTCCATAGCATTTGAGTTTATAAATTCTAGGAACCTTTGAGCTAGGGTGTTTGAGCTAGAGTAATGCTCCCAGTCTATGTTTGCATAGTTGAAGTCGCCCAATATAATGGTGTTTGGAGACCTTCATATTTTCCAGTGTTCTCAGGAAGGCAGAGTGAGGTTCCTGGGTTTGGGAGGTTGGTCTGTAGCAGGCTATAAAGTGGAAGGCAGTTTTACCCACTGTTAGTTGCACATGGATAGTCTCTGATGCTTAGTTCTGTGCCACCAACCTGGAGGTGTGGGTATCTTTGACGAATATGGATACTCCCCCCTCTTTTACTGGTTCGGTCCAAGTTTTGGGGCCGAAAAGCATGGTATGAGGTATAGCCTGGTAGTGCTGGGGTGCTCCCGGGAGCCCTGAACCAGGTTTCTGTTACTGCACAGATATCTATGTTCTCCATGCTAAGGAGAGTTTCGAGTGCATGCATCTTGAGGTTTAGACTTCTGGCGTTGAGTAGCATTACTCTTAGTTTCTTATCCCTTGTGATACCTATGGAGGTGGGTTTGTCTTTTGAGCCTTGCCTAAAAAAGGCGCTATGGGGGTAGCAAGAGCTTTTGCCAATATCCAAATGCCCAGGGGTGACAGGTGCAAGCCGTACCTAGCAAAGCATCGTGGCCTGTCGAGCATGTCATCCCAGGCTGACAGGCATTGGATCCCCTTTGAATGACACCAATACTTCTTAAGCCAATTGTTGAAATTGATGATCTTGTCTTCATATTGTGGCATCATTCTTGGTGAGGGTAAGATGCTACTCAAAGTCAGGGTCATACCGGCCTGGGCCACATGCTCAGAGAGCTCCTCTATGTCTCTTCATGTAGTCCAGGGAGGTACGTCTCGGGTCATTCACACCAGCATGGACAATGAGTCATATTTGTACTTGCCTTGGAGTGACCCGAGTGCTTGTGTTATGTGGCGGATCCTAGCGCCCGACAGGCAGCTCACTGTGACCTTCTCCTTGTTCAGCCTGGTAAGCGGGACGTCAGTGTGCCTGACGATAGAGTCACCTATTACAAGTGTATCAGGTCTGTTGTTTAGCCTTAAGGGCTGTGACTGTTCGGCACACTGGCTTGTGAGCTATGTGTTGCACGTGTTTTGTTTTGGGGTAGCGGTTGCTTGGGTGTCTGTTTGGAGGTCTCTGTTGCTTAGGCAGATTTTTATTTAGAGCCTCCGAGTATGTTTTTGTGTTTATGTGTTTGGTTTGCTGTCGTGGTAGGTCTATGTGAGACTTGTAGTGAGTGTAGTTTCCTTCTCCTCCTGACAGGTTTCGCCAGTACTGAGTTGAGAGAGCTTAGCCTCCAGTTTGGCTATATGGTTGCATCTCTCACATGTGTTGGAATTTATTGGGAGGCGGAGAGGGTTGCCTCTGTACATGAGACAGTTGTAACATTGCCTCAAGATTCCCAGATTCACCAGATGGACCGGAGAGGAGATTGACAACTGTCCTTTGGACATGCTAGAATAGTATTGGGAATTCCTTTATAAATTGAAAAAAAAAGGGCCAATGGGAAACAAGGTACTCAAGGGGAGTTTGTGAGGGTGTAGTGCTTTTAATTTTTTAGTGCTGACTTATATAATTGCTTTAGTGAGCAAGTGCCAGGTAACTTAAATGCAATGTGTTACAGGTAACTTAAATGCAAAAATGATAAACAGTAACTTTCTTTCAAGTGAAACAAGGAAAGGAGTACAGTAAGCAATGCAGATGTCACTAGGGATCCACAGAAGCACTGACAAGCCGCATTTTAGGTGGAATTAGCATTTCAGGGAAATAACAAGCAAACAAGCATGCAAACAAAGCTAGATTCAGCAGGCCTGGATCTAGTCTATGCTACAGCAAACAAGGTGTACCAATTCCGGTAAGAAACAGTTCAAATACACAGGCACTATAAGCCTTTAACCAGAAATTCCCAGCTCAGAAGGGCAGAGTCTAGCCTCTCCTCCCACAAGAGTGCAGACCACGAACCTTCTTAATGTAAAATAACTGGCCTGAAGCCCAAGTGCTTAAACCAGAACTAATACACTTTTAGAACAGACACTGAACCCTCAATCAGCAGTTCCCAACTTAGAAGGCTGTTAAGCTACCTGTCCTGCCACTACAGTGCAGAGCACAAACCTTCTTAATGTAAAACAACTGGTCTGCAGCCCAAGTGCTTAAACTAAAAGGCTTCGAGTGAGTTACACCAAGCAGTAATAAATACAATTGAGTACTTTTAAGATGACGCAAAAGCAAAATAAAGTAGGAAGAAACACAAATACAGTAAAAGCAGATTTTTTTTTTTTTTTTGAGTGAGCAAATGAGATGGGCCCAGGAGGAGTATCCAAGTGCAAATTTACAAGAGGGGCGGGCAGTTTCAAAGCCACCAAGATCTAAAACAGGGATGATGGGTGGGGACCTACTGAAAAAAACAGTCAACTTCTAGCTAGATGTTGCTCAATGCAACACAAACAAATTACTTTAAAAGTGCAGATAAAAGTTACTTACCTACACTTATGCGTTCAAGTTGATATGCAGGTCTTAACCGGCCAAAGCTCAGTTTGTTATATCATAATAAAGTAGTGCGATACCTCAGTTCTTGTCAGCGTGAAACACTAGCAGCTTTGTTATATCAAATTAAGGTATTGTCATACCTCGGTTAATGAGCAGTACTGGCTTTGTTTTGTCACAAAAAGGCAGTGTCACCCTCAATTACTGTCAACATGGAGCACGATAGGCATTGTTATATTAAAAAATGAGTTGTCATTTCTCAGTGGCTGTCAATGCTGAGCACTAAAGGCTTTGTTATATTGCAAAAAGGTAGAGTTTTACTTCAGTTACTGTCAGAATGGAACACTGGAGGCATTGTTATATCACAATAAGTTAGTGTTGTACCTCAGTATCGATCAGCATGGAATACTAGAGGCTTTGGTATATCACAATAAGGTCATGTCATCCCTCTGTTACTGTCCGCATAGAACACATGGAACAATATGGATTCAGCTTTGTCTGAGATGGGAATTGCTGGATGAAGGTTTATTGTGTGCTTTTCTATTGGTGGATTAACTTAAACATGTTTTAATTTCACCTGTATTTAAGCCTTGCATTTGCACGTTGCAGTGCACCACACATGGATTAGCAGTGCCCTGTATAGACGCAAACACCTTGAAACTCAGTTTTTTCCCTGGACATCTGTCAGTGGAACCCTCCCAAGCTTCCCTACTGCACTACAGGTGCACTGAGCAGTGTTGCTACACTTATCATACATAACCTTCAATAGAAAAAAGCACCTTTTTAGTCTTGGCACAAAATCTGGTCAAACTAACCCAGTCCCTTCCCTAACGGTGCATACAGTAAGAACCCGCTATAATTGATGGACAGTTTCCCATCATTTCACCAGACAGCCTGACATAAGCTATGTGAGGCAACGTAGTAATTGCCTCATGTGGACTGACAACCACTTACTCCTAACACACATACTGTATGTGAGAGATGTAATTACACTACGAAATTGGAATCCGTTCTCTCGCGTAACAAACCAGATATGAAACAGGTTGTCAGCACACTCACTTCACATCTCACTCAAAACAAGGTCACGATATAGAAGCCCACATACACGGAAGCCTACCAAGAGATCTCAGACCTCACAAACATAAACCATTTGCACACACTGATATGCAGGTAGAAACCACTACACAACACACACACACGTGTGTCTCAGCAGATAAGCCCCCAAGTCAAAACATCTCAAAACCCAATGTTTTGGTCATAGGTGACTCCATAGTGAGACACAGGTGTCCCCCTGGCTAGGCTGGGAAAGGAGAAGGTCACGGTCAGCTGTCAGGTGCCAGGATCTGTCAAATCACACATGCACCCAGGTCACTCAACAAGTACCATTAGGATTCTGCCATAGTCCATGTTGGGGTGAATGCCCCGAGACTGATCTACCTGACTAGATCGAAACTTCATAACACCGACACGCACTTCACCGACACCACATAATCGACAGTTCACAAACATGACACCACATACACTCAACACATCATAACAAACAAAACAAATCCCCTATCCAAAACCCACACACACAAGCACACCAAAATCCTTACAAACCAACACTAACCCATCTACAACCCTAACCGAAACCCTAACCCTAAGGTCCGTCACTATCGCACACTCACCTAACCCGCGCCCTAACCCTAACTCACTTATCCCACCCCTACAGACCGCCAACATCGCACACTTACCTTACTCGCACCCTAACGGCCGTCACTACCGCATACTTACACATCCTTTCCCCATCTCAGTGTTCTCAGCGTCTGTCTTCCTCAGTCGGTCTTCTGCCTTGTCGATCTTCTGGCGCTTTGTCGGTGTTCTGACGTTTCGATCTACTCAGGTAGATCCCCTGAGACATACCACTGACTGTATGAAGAGACATGCCTGAACTCTCATATTATGTGTCCTAGGCATGCATGACCCTAACCCTAAGCAGCCTTCTACCTTCACCCAGGATGATTCCACAATATAAGCAAAAGATGATGGACTTCAGAAATTGGCTTAGCTTGTGGCATCAGTCCAGGGGGGGGGGGGGATCCAGGATCTGTCTGCTTGAGAAAACATGGTCAACAGGCCACATGGGTTTGCCAGAGATGGTCTGCACCTGTCTCCTCTAGTCTTTGGGATACTGGCAAAGGCACTTGCCTCCCCACAGTGCCTTTTTAGGCAATGTCAAAACAATAACATTTAGGATGTAACAAAATCTACTCCGGACAAACTCAAGGTTCTGCTGCTTAATGTTAGGAGTCTAAAAATGAAACTGTGCTCCCTGGAAGCACTACTCACCTTAGAAAATGCTGATGTCTGTACAGTGACATGGTTCAAGGCCAAGGGCAGCACCCCTGCCATGCAAGGACACACACAGTATCTTCCACAAGTATAGACCTCAAAATGTGTGAAAGAACCAAAAGTGGAGGTGTATCCATCTTCAATAAAGCCAAGTACATCTCAAGAGTGGTCAAACAGTATGACTGTCTCGATACTACATGTCCAATTAACTATAGGCAAAATACCCTACCACATCATTGCTAGCTATAGATCCCACACCATGAACCAAGAAAAGCACACCACCTACCTGGACTTACTGGAATCGCTCACCATACAGCCCAACACCTTAGTTATGGGACATTTCAACTATCCTTCCATCGACTGGGTGACATACATAAGGATGAACATGCTTGCTCAGAGGTTCCTGTACCTTGTCAATACGAATGTTCTGGAACAGAGAGACTGCACCCCCACAAGGGGCTCAAATGTCTTAGACACAGTACTCAGCAACATTGGGGGGGGGGGGGTCACTGCACTACCCCCTGTGTGATGCCCTCCCTGGTAAGGACAGACCATAAATCACTCTCATTCGAAGTAACTGTTGAACCTGCCACAACCACAGGAGCAAAACAAAATTTTCCAAAAAAATACTACTGCCTACTAAGCAATTGTATAAAAAGTTTTATACCCCCCGCAATCACAGACAATGACTCCTATGCAAAGGTATACATAAATACCCTGTACAAAACACTTAAGCAACTGTATAGTCTCTGCTGTGCCTGACCAGATTAAAACCAGGTCCTCCCAAAAAAACAAGCCACCCTGGTGGACCTAAAGTATAAACAGATTATATACAAAAAGGAAGAAACTGATGTCAAGAACAAGAGGGAACTGGCTCAGCAGAGGAAGAATTTCCTCTACAACTTAAACAAGCAAATCAGGAATCTTGTAAACTGGTCTAAAGCTAATTAAAGGTATAATAGCATCCCTAGCTAAGGATAATCATAAGGCATTATTTAACTATGTCCAAAATCTAAAAAAGAATGCCCAGCTATGCACTAAGCTGATAGTAGATGGTATCATTTATACTATACAGGAGGAACCTGCCAACCTGTTAGCTGACCGATTTGGAGCAAACTTCACACCCCTGTCCCCACCAACCATACCTCAAAGCACACCTGACACCAGTCCCCTGCCTAGTATCACTAGAGATCAGGTCATATATGTGCTCTTCAAGACCAAAAAACACTGTCTCAGTGGGACCAGATAATATTCCAGTTTGCTTATTAAAGGAGTACTGCACCCACAGACTCAAAAAACAGGTTTAAAACATCATGGCATGATTTTTCCTACACTTTTACAGCACTCTGGGATTATTTACAGGATTTTAAATATTTTTATTTGCAATTCCAGACTCTGACCACATGGAGGCTAGCATATTGACGTGGTTTGGATAAATCAGGTTGCCACTCAGTTTCCCAGAAATCATTGTTTAGCTCAAAAATGGTACACATCATGCAGGCCTCCGTTTGCCTAAAACTCCTGTCATTTCATAGATGTTGCATGCATACAAAAGTACGAGTAAAATAGTAACATTCCCTGCTGCTGAATGACTACTTAAAAACAGAAACAGTGCAAATGTCACAGAACACACTCACGAGTGCTGTTTACTGCTGCCTTTTTTTCTAATTTAGTTTAAATGGCACTAATTTGTGAGACAATGATTTACTTCTCCCCTCCCCCATAACACTTAGCTTTCCCTAGCTGTCAAAGTCTGAAGGTAATTTGACCTGGTAATTCCATTGATTGGCAGATCTCAGTAGGGTGCTTGACTAATGTAATTTAATCTTTGCTCTAGCATTTCCTTTGTTAGCGGGGACATTTTTATTTGCTGCACTACAGCCATGGCCTTACTTGACTGCATTCACATCCAGTTTATGTAGCAACTCCTGTAAGGTCTTGCACCAAGGAGCTAAAGAACAAAACTTTTATACTATGAACCAGTTTATATATTTATTAATTTAAGTGTTAAGGTATCACTTCATGTTTCTACCTTGTTAAAATTGAGATTTACATGTGCAAATGTTTTTACTCCACTGGTTGGTTTGCAAAAAAAACTTTTGCAGTGTCCCTGGATTTCTCTTTGTACATACAAACCACACTGCTATATTTTCCTATTTTTCTTGTGTCCAAGTCGCTTATCACAAAGTATCTTTTTATTTATTTTTTAAATAAAGGACATCAAGGTTAATTTACCTTGAATCAGATAATTGATGCCACTGCAAAGAATCACTGTTGAAATATTTGTGCACAGACAAAATCCCTTACTAATTCTATTTGCCAGCCTCCAGTGCAATTGGTGCTATGGCTGTAATATACTGGTGTGTTTGCTCATGCCTTCCAAATATCCCCACCATTACATACCAGTTTTGCAGTGTAGTAACCACCCGACTTTCCCATACACCTTTAGCCATCAATATGCAGTTGCTCCTCTTCATGTGAATTCTTTTTCAGACTTAAGGTGTGGAAGCTGCACTGAATTATTCTAGGTGCTTGCTCAGGTTTCACATGGTGCTTGCTTAGAGCTACTCTCATGTTAAGCCACTACGAATATGTTGCATTGCCACCTCGGATACCAGGGTAAGGTTTTAATCTTTCTATTCCTGTAGTGCACACTAGCAGTATCTGGTGCAAATACAACAGAGGAGTATGCAAGCAATATACCGCCCAAGCATCATTTGTCGTGCAGAATGTACAAGTATGCATACCAAATTTCTGTGTTTCCAAACATCGGTGTTACTACACTATTACTGAACAAAATGAACATACTGAAATGTAATAATCCACAGAAGGGTATAACTAGACAACCAGGCACTTTTCAACCATAAAAACATGTATTTATTCAAGTAAAAACACATCAGCACTGTTTTTTTTACTTGAATAAATACAGATTTTTATGGTTGAAAGAGGTAACGAGTGCCTGGTTGTCTCGTTATACCTTTCTGTGTATTACTGATTTTTTTTGGCAACAGGACATTTACCCTGTGGAGTGCTATTTTTTACATTGTTATATTGAAATGTAACATGACCTGTTACCAGATGTAATTAACATTTTTTCCTGTATAAACTGATTTCCATGATTCTCTGGCTGTTTGGTTTGATTCACTTTACTGGGTACCTGTACAGGTTTGCTCTTTCTTAGCAAGTTGCAGTAAATATTTTGTTATCCAGTTTTACCTCTATGCTTTGCCAGAGATAATGGCCGAGTCTCTTGCCACTCCCATAGTTCCTTTTTTTAGGCTGTGCTCCAAAGACCAAAATTACAACCATAACAGCTACAAAGAAATGCAAACTGCGGGTCATGCAGCTCATTGCTAGAAGTCTGAATCTCAAAATGCACTCACTGGAAGCACTCCTTAAAATAGAGAAAATAGACATCTGTGCTGTAATGGGGACCTGGTTCAAAGCAGCAGAAAAGAACCCCGGCCCTGCCAGGCTATAACTCATTCAACACCTTTCGACCCCAGAACTTGGACCGAAGCTCCAAAGACGGTGGTGTATTCATATTCAGAAAGGATGCACTGACCTCCTGACTGGGGGCCCCATATAACGCATCAAAGATGCTTCTGGTGCAGCTAACATTGGGTAAGACAGAGATTCAGGGTGTAGCATGCTATAGGTCCACAACCATGTCCCAAGACTCGCACTCCAGGTTCCTAAGCACCCTGGAGAATATTAGGGACCAACATCACCATCCCTCCATTTTCTGGGAAACTACTCATGCAGCAATACACTCGCCCAACATTTCCTGGAATTCATTAATTGCAATGTCCTGGACACGTTTGTTCTTACCCCCACTACATGTAGCAACATCCTTGACCTGGTCATTACTAATTTGGGCGACAGTTGACTATTGGTGTCTACCAACGACTACCTGGTTAGTTCCAAACACAAACTAATCCCCTTGACAATCCATCACCCCCCCCCCCCAAAAGGTAACCACCATAAAAACATGCTCAGCAACACTCTCACAGCTTCAAGAATGGATGTTGAACAGGGAAACCTTCTTAGACATAGGGCACACCAAGTGGATCTGTTGGCCTCCGCCCAGAACAGACAACTATCCAATTACTGCATCAGGGATCACATTACACTAGCCTGGATGGTGAATGCCTTCAGCTTTCCATGGAAGGGGATGTTCCTATATGCCTACAAAACACCCTCCTGAAAATTAAGAAGGACTAACCAGAAACAATGCTAGTAACTGCCAATTAGCCCAGGAAAAACTTGATCACCCTATTTCAATGTCGAGCCAAAGGCAACCACAAGTTACCCCACAAGGTGGACCTATTCAAGCAGCCACTTCAGGCAACACTGCAGCCGTTCCAGTGTCCATTACTTGGCTGTGTATCCTCATTTAGCATAAACACATTGCATACTTTTCCAGTAAGCAGTGAGGCAAAACATACGCGTCACTAGTAGAATTATTTCAGAACAGTTCAGATAAAGGCTACTCAGCCAATAAACACAATTTGTGCAGTAGTAACATTAGTAACAGCTCTCTTTAATGTGGAATTATTCAGATTAATGAGTAGGTTACTGCAAGCAAACAACTTTAGATTTCAGTGTTTCATCTGCAGAGTCAGTGCCCCATGCCTTACACATAGCTTAGGTTACTTAAAAGAAAAAAAAAATGGTAATCCGGTAACATTGCAAAATGGAATGGATGGCAAATCAAAAGAAATTACGACACACCCAGATGTCAGCACCCCCCACATAATTATTACCAATCCATCTATAACTTGCAGGAGTAGAACCCACAGCTATATGCATCAAAATGTATTTCATGTATATGTAGGATGTATAATTTTACAATTGTTTTGTCTAGACTTTATCCAACACGGTCCCTTCTAAATGGGCTCTGCCCACCAAGGCCAACCTGGAGATCAAAATTAATTACATAATGTATGAATTACTACAGTAGATAAATCCCATTTTTTCTGTACTGAGCTCCACAATGCAGAATCTTCACTGGTAACAGATTACCACTGGTTCTTGCTATAACAGCCACAGATAACATCATGTCTGTTTAGTTTCATTCCTGAATTAATTTCTCGGATCACGTGCAGCTTTCTATTACGGACAAAAAAAAGTTCTGAATGCATCTGACAATCCATGCCTCCATGAGAAGACCTCTGTGTGAAGCAGCTTTCTGTTAGAAAGAGAAGTCATAGTTTTCTCTGAAAATGTTGAAAAGACAATCTTTAAAGATGAACATTCATCTATTATTAGCACTGTGTATGCTGTAATAATAATAATCTGCATGGCATGATTTTTTATGAGTGTATAAAGCTAATGAAAGTATGTATTTTTTTTTAAATCCTTGTATAACTAATACAGAATGTCAATTTGTAGATGGGTCATCTGTGCTATATATAGTGCCTAGTATGTGCTTAACTTACTAATTTTATGAGATAGCACTTGTCTTTCGTCTACCCCCCCCCCTTACTACTTCTAAAGAAATGTGGATGATCTCACAGTTTGAAGATTTCACAATACCATTTTACACAAATCTTTTTTATATAATACATTCTATTGAAAAAGCCAAGCACAGAGCATTCATACTATTACCCACTTCCTTTACATATACATAACTGTAACCAACTCAGTCCTGTAAATGTCCATACTGGTTATGTCATGTACTGCTTTCCATGGGACAGTAGTTAGCTTTACACTACAATAAGAGCATGAGTACAGTGCTTGCACATCACAATGTGCATCACTACACGTGTACATACATGCACCCAAGAGGGTTACAGTTCACATTCTTTTTCTTCTGTGCAGATCACATTTATATTCTTCTGACATCATGTTTGCTATCTGGAACACACAACTCAGTAAACCTACCAACTGTGCTACACTAGATTGCACAAGAATGAATAATCCAGATATGAAAGCGCTGGACAAAAAAAAAAAAGGGAACCCACAGCATCTGTTCACGGCAAGACTGTATATGCCCGAGTATGAAGTACCTTCTGAAAATAACATACAAAAACTGCATTCATGACATGCAAAATCAAAGTAAGACAGTTTCATCCCTATTTTTAGGTGTATCCAAAGCAAAAAACTGTTAATGGTCAATAATACTGGAAGTGAACCAATACAAAACTATAGAGAACAACTCACCACAGATTAAGATCCAATCAGTACTTCCAACATGCAGTTCAAAATAGATCAACTATAATCCAGGAGTTTCAGAACAGAAGCCTAGCCAGGGAACCTTGTTGGCTATGCTTACGTAGGCCCTTGGGCCGATAGCCAACAGGCACACAAGAATATAGCTCAGACCTATCCACTCAAGTCTCCTATATGCCTCATCAATTTGTACTCTAGCAAACATTTTACCACCAATATATTTTGTATTGTCAACAAACCAGACTGTCACCAATCTCACTGCAGTGTGATGTACAGTAGTTTACTAGCACATTACTTCTAACTAAGGGAAGTTCTGAGCCATGTACTTCACCGTATTTATATGGGACACTTTGTAAAGAATATGATCCACAAAATGAGGGGCACGATGGACCTTAAGTTAGATCATCATGCCCAACAATTATGCTTCAGTAAATAAGGTAATATTTCAGCTAGTTGCCATCAACGGAGTCACCCCCACCTCTTAACATACAACTTACAGCTCACTAACAACTAGCAAAGATCCTGGAATGTTTAAAATATGCTGATTTTTACTTAAAAAAGGACAGTTTTATGAATTCATAGCATTTTCTTTTTCAATATACCCTGAATATCAGCAGTTGTAAACAGGTGTTGGTATGCATATGTTGCATTTAGGTCGGATCCCCCCTCAGCCCCACCCCCACAGAGCCATTCCAGTGTCAGATTAGTTGACTATTTCTCACCAGTTGCTATAAACACTGTTCCAAGATGTCGCTGTGCATGCTGCTTTACTTGCACAATGATTTCCGAATTGTGGATTTAAGTTAAAACCTTTATATCAAAGTTTCCATCACGAAGACTCAGACATTTGCTAAACAAATCATTACATTTTCAGAGAGATAACAACTGGCATTAAAACTTGTGTGACGGTCAAACTCATTCATTGTAACATTGAAACCACGTTTAAAGAAAATGCATCTGGCCAGAGGCACATAAAGTTTACCTATGGGCCGTTTTTCAAATAGACTTCTTGCACACGTGTTTGGACCATGCAAATATCTTATTCGCCTTCCTGAATGTATGAAATTTGAACATATAAAAATTAAATAATATTACTGTAAAACTCAATGAAGTACTAGAAGGTTGGACATGGTGAAAACATAAAATCGAAATTCGGAGAGCTGTGCAAAATTCTAGACAGCTGGATAGTTGACCAGCATGTCATGTGCACATAGTTGGAGGATGTGCATATAATTCTCTTAATGCGTCTACAGCGACAGGAAAATGAACTAAAAAACTCCTATCGCAATTTACTAAAGAAAAAAAAAAAAAAAAACAGTACTACATAATAAAAGGAAGACAGCTTGTCCCCAAGTCACTTTGAAGGTTAACGTATTGGATTTGTTTCAGCTTGCAGTTTTTGAAACTGTATGATTGGGACCGACTGCAGTGCTTTCTCCTATTGATCCGTTGAACTTGGGCATCCCGAGACAATGTAGCAATGGCCTCAAGTACAGTGACAACCCTCTCCTTTTACCTCTCACTCAGACTTGCGAGAAATGTACTTGTATATCCAACTGGAAGCCACACACTCTCCAGCCAAGACCGGAATAGCTGGTCAAGAGGAAAAGGTCAACACTTGCACACCTATGGCAAAACAGCATGCCGAACACACTAGCTACAGGTTACTCGATAGTGAGGCACACTGATGTCCCACTCAGTCGGTTGAATAAGTAGAAATTAACAGCGGTCTCTCAGGTGCCAGGAACCACCATGTAATGCACCCAGTCAGGTCCCTCAACAGGTAGAAGTATGAGTCTGTCATTGTACATGTGGGTGTGAATGACCTTAGACATAACTCCATGGACTATATGAAAGAGAGACGTGGAGGAGCTCTCTGATTATGTAGCCCAGGAGGGTGTGACACTAGCCCTAAATACCATCCTACCATCACACTACAGTACAAGCAGAAAATGATTTCTTACAACAACTGAAAAAGTGTCTGGTGTCATTCCAAGGGGATCCAGTACCTCCAACTGAAAAAGTGTCTGGTGTCATTCCAAGGGGATCCAGTACCTCTCTGACAGATGACATGGATTGACAGACCTCTGCTTTGCCAGAGATGGCCTGCATCTGTCACCCATGGCCTTCCGGATAATGGCCAAGACTCTTGCCACCCCTATAGTGCCTTTTTTAGGTAGTGTTCCAAAGAATAAATTACAACCATAGCAGCTACAAAGAAATGCAATCCAAGGGTCATGCTGCTCAATGCTAGAAGTCTAAATCTCAAAATGCACTCACTCAAAGCACTCCTTAAAATGGAGAAGATTGACATTTGTGCTGTAACAAAGACCTGGTTGAAAGCAGCAGAAAGCACCCCCTGTACTGACAGGCTATTACTCATTCAAAACCTTTCGGCCCCACAACTTGGCCCGAAGCTCCAAAGGCGGTGGTGTATCCATATTCATAAAGGATGCGCACAACTCCAGACTGGGGGCCCAACATAATGCATCAGAGATAACCAATACAACAATTCAGGTTGTAGCATGCTATAGGCCAACAACCATGTGCCATGACTCACTCCAGGTTCCTAAGCACCCAGGTGAATATTGTGGTCCCAACATCACACTCATACTGGGCAACTTCAACCACTTCTCCATTTTCTGGGAAAACTACTCAAGTAGCAATACACTTGCCCAATGTTTCCTGGAATTCATTAATTGCAATGCCCTGGACAAGTTCGTTCTTACCCCCACTACACATACCAACATTCTTGATCTGGTCATTACTAACATGGGCAACCATTGCAATACACCAATAGTCAACTACTCTCTGGTTAGAAACCAACACAAACTAATCACTTTGAATATTTTTCAAGCAAGCAATGAAAAAACATATGCATCAGTAGTAAAACTGTTAGTTTCAGAACATTTCAACCAAAAAAAGGCAAAAATTAATATGAATAATTCCACATTAAAGAGAGGTGAAACTAATTCAACTTTATATTTCAGTGTTTAGGCTAGAGAGTCAGTGCCCCATGCCTTAGAAGACATAGCCAAGGTTACTGGAAAAAAAATGGTAAGCTGGTAACATTGCAATATGGAATGGATGACAAACAAAGACACACTGAGGACTGCAGCACCCCCATTAAAGTACAACATAATATTACCAATCCATCTACAAGTTGCGGTAGTAGAACCCACAGCCATCTGCATCAAAAGCAAATGGTCACTTGAAATGAGGCTAGCACAACTCCTTGAACAGTGCGACAAAGCCATGTGGTCGTGCGCTATTTCAGTGCTCTAGACCAGCACTAAGCTTATGGTAGCATGGCTTGTTGGCACTAACAGTTATTGACCACAACAGCTCGTGCTTTGTGTGTATAACTGTGCGATGACAATCTAGCTAGCTCTTCTGTTATACAGTTCGTTAAGCTGTTTAGTGAGTGTTACATAAAATAAACACCTTAGCGAGTGTAAAACAATGGCTAGGTAGATCATGATCGCACATTCCTTCGCACATTCCTACACACAAAGGCTAGGTAGATCATGATCGCACATTCCTACACACAAAAACATACACCTTTTGAAAATCAGTCATTTGCAACAATAAAAAGAAAATATGTTGCTATTACCAGAACAATAATTTCAAACTCACATGCAACTAATTCCTAAATATTCAGAAACATCCCTGGGTGTGCCACTGAAATCATAACAGCTGTGATTTATAACAGTGAGCCATAAAAACACTACTAATCATACTTCTTGGCTTTTTTATTCTTCAAAAGACATATTATAACAAATATTTTTTATTGTAGCACCTAAGTGGCCAATACCAGTAAATGCCTGTCCATGACTTGGGGCCTACATCCCTAAGTAATTTTGCTGCTGCTCCTCATATAACTGCACAAAGCCTATTACAAACAACCAGAAATAAACACGACATAATGAATCAATAATTGGAAGCCACTGAAAAAGTAAAAGTGCCCTTTAGCTAGCATTACTCTAAAGATATTTTGTGTATATACTTTTCTTTTACACTGGAAAGGCATGGAGATTTGTAATGCAACCCTGTAATTGAGCACATAATACACTAGGACAAAAGCACAGTAGTTTAAGAAGTAGTCAGTCTAGAAATTAGCCCACCATCAACATTTGAAGTAGAATAATAAGATTTTTTTTTCCCCATAACTGGATAACTAAAACACTGCTGCTTAGAGCAAAACATTGATCTAACAAGCCTCGTCATCGTTTACCAGGAATTCTTTTATTTGACTAAAGCATCCACTCGGCAAACAAACCACAAGAAGTTTTGTTTTTCAAATCATCAATTTGAACCATAATGCATGCAGTCTGCATGGCAATCACGAGTGGCCCAATCAGATATTTACAGGAGCAAATGCAGCCGGTATTACTTAAACGATCAAACTAGCAAAATCAGCCGATTTCACTTCAGCACAGAAAATATAATAAACGAACGGCTGTATCGAAAAAGAGACCAGTATTCTACAATGCTTATTCATACGGCCGTTTGTCTCATTATTGAAGAAATATGTTGTTTACATTTGTTGTACTTGCAGAATATTCTGGATGTGAAGTAATGTCCTTCAAAATTACCTGGATTTTTACGTTATATAAACAATGCATAATAACAAGCTCTCAGAGTATAGATTGTTTTCAATACACTGCTCGAGTGCGTGGACACACGATTTGTAGCTAGACATAAATAAACTATAAAGTACACTTCAAGCTGCACAGCAAGGAAGCAAATTGGTTGCTATTGGCAACCATGACCACGTGCAACACCAGAGAAAAACTCCACAGCAAAGGACCATACCCCTCAAGTGTACCTCATTACGACGAATGTACCTCATGTGGGGTCTTAAAATGTTCATGTTCCTCGAAGTTCCTCAAATGTTCCACATTGAAAGACTCTGTCACACATTCAGTGTTAGGATTTTTTTTAGTGAAATCCATTGTAAATAGAAATGAATCATACTAATTCATTAAAATGTCTTCTTTATGAGTAAAACCAGCATGTTTTAACCATCCTATGACCTTCCTAGTTGAAGTTGTTAGTAAGCCACCAGTATGTGTTCCACATTTTGCCCATTTGTTCCACATTATGAGGGCTAGTGTTCCTCATTTTAGAGATGGAAGGTTGAGAGCTATGCAAAGGTCAAATAGCAAAAAAGATGAAATCAGCCGATCGCACCTCAACAATTCGCAACTAAGGCTGGCAGCATACAATTACAACAGAAATTCCTATTCCTGGGTGAAACTGTTTATTTAGAGGGCAGGTAAAAACAGGACTGTATGCAGGAAACATACTTCTCATAATCACAGAGAGAGCATTTCCTCGGCGTCTGACACTATAAACTGCTGGCAGAATAAGGGGCGACTTTACTGAACATGTTACAAAAGTGAGAGAGTGAGCCGTACCGCTAAACGGACCATTGTAATCGGCAGAAATTAACAAATACATGTTGACCTTGGTAAAAAAAAAAAGTTAGCGTACTGGGATAGACAGGCAGGGGAAAGAGATTAGGGCAATGATGCGAGTAACCTGTAGTTATCCTGTAATATTGTAGTCCAGCCAAATAGTTGCAGTGAGTGCCCAAAGCCTTGAAATGCAAAGTCAAGTAATACACCATAAATATAATAAAATGAACGGCTGTATCAAAAAGAGACTAATTTCTCATACAAGATACGTTCGTCTTATTTATAAACAGAAAAGCAGTAAAGGGACAGAGAACAGCGATTAAACCATTACCATGTGCACTAGCATATTAAAGTCTGTTTGATATAGCCGTTCATTTAATTATTTATAAAGGTAAAGCAATTAGGGATTATTATAGCAAACACATTAATTATAACAAACACCTAGAGCAATGCATTTAGACAAAAAGGAATATCACACTCACCAATTAATAAGCTACGTGAGAGGCTGCTGTAGGAAGACGCACACAAGAGGTTCCAATGGCAAAACAAAGCGTACTAAAAACAAAACATGAAAAAGAACTTTATGACCTCCAACAGCTGTATTTGAGCACTGAATGGGTGGGGGAAGGCCAAGGCAGCAGTGACATCACATAAAAAGTGGGTTTCATTGTTTTACTTAGAATGAGAGGCCGGCCGTGTCACTTTGGGGGAGGGAACTGGTTAGAAAAAGTACCTGAACTGCCTGGCATTGATGACTTGATTAATTGGGAGACTTCAGCAAGCTTAACTAAAGCGCGAGAACACGTATTTGAAAGTAAATCAATCACAGTACGCTAAGATAAGCTCCTATTAGTGAAGTAGGGTGATTTAGAAATATTTTAAATGGCTCAATGTTGTTGCTTCATAGAGGGAACAGTAAATAGGGAGCAAAAGGACTGAGAAGTTGAGGAATGCTATATAGAAACCCATTGTACTCCTTTAAGGAATCTAAAACAGGACCTAGTGGACCCTCTTGGCATTCTCTTTAACCATAGCCTGAAAACTGGCTTTGTTCCAGAAGAGTGGAGAACAGCAACAGTAATCCCCTTGCACAAAGGAGGGCCATCAACCGACTCTCGGAACTATAGATCCATAGGTCTAACCAGCCTCATCTGCAAGGCCATGGAATAAAATCATCATGGACCTTATCAACAAGGGCATAGGCGACCTTCAGACTCTAGACCCAACCCAGTTTGGCTTCATTAAGGATAGATCATGCTTATTAATCCTAGTAGACTTATTCAAGAAACTCACCAAAACCGTGGATGAAGGTAAGACGGTGCAGACTGCCTATCTTGCCCTAGCCAAGGCTTTTGACACAATCTCCCAGTCAGGTATCATTGGGAAACTCTCCCAGCTGGGGATTAACCCTTATGTTATAGATTGGTAGCCAATTGGCTCACTGACAGAACGCAATGTCAAAGTTGGTGACTCCACCTCTACCAGTAGACCCATCACCGGTGCCTTACAACGGGAATCTGTGCTGGACCCTTTACTGTTTAGAATCTATTTCTTGGAAGTCAAGGCTAAAGTAGATGGCCTTTGGCTTACCAAGTTCACTGATGTTTGCAAATTGAATGCAATCATTGAGTTCCTAAATAATGTTAACATATTACAGGAGGGGCTAACACAGACAAATGACTGGTGCCAAACTCACGGTCTAAAACTAAATGCAAAAAAGTGCATTATCATCTCCTTTGGCAAAGCAGAATTCCCTGCAAATTACAGTATTGACAACCCCCCTAAGTTCAAACCCAGTGGTGCAAGACCTGGGAACATGGGTAGATGGCAATCTGAACTTCAACCATCAAGTTTCCACAGTGGTAAGGAAAGCCTTCTACGTTGCGCATTTCATAAGTAAGGGGATTGCATCTGGGTCTAAGGACATTATAATTCCACTGTACTCAGCCCTTATCAGACCATTAATAGAGTACAATACTCCCTTCTGCATGTACCTTACCAGACACCTGCAGCAGCTGGAGAGACCACAGAAGTTTCTCATCAAGAAAATAAAGGGCCTCTAAACCATGACTTATGTGGCTATACTGACAGCTCTGTCACCGTACTCTGCATCATATAGACTACTGGGAGGCAACTTGTACATGTCCTAAAGGGCAGTCTCTGACCCTGCCCTGATGAATATGCTGAATATCCACAAGTCAAATGGTACAAGAGTCACTTGCTCTAGGGATTTTAACCTAGCCTGTGACATTAGGAGAACATGCTGGAGAGACAGATATATCTCCTAGAGGTTGCTGCTACTCTGGAATAAACTTCCAACTCACGTGAAGCAGAGCTCCTGATTGACCTTATTCAAGTGCAAACTGAACAAATGGATGGGAGACCACAATTTCACCCCGGGGGTTGCACCCATGTCCCTCAAGGACAGGGGTAGTCAGTGTTTATCATAGACTTGCTCTGCAAATTGCATCCATCTAACCAAAGACAATTGAGGCAACTTGGGATTAACATAGATACGTTTGTAAGGGCTTTAGGGTCACTAGCTTAGTGACCTCCTAGGAACCTATGAACACTAGATCCAAGAACTAATCCATACCAAGAGAATTTGTCAGGGTACAGCTATGTATAAACAGTTTCTCCCCTGAAAGCTTCCAAACCCATGTGCATTAACCTTACAAAACTTATAACTGCAAAAGAAAAAAAAATGTACCTCTGATTGTCTACTGTAAGAAATGTTAATCATTAGCATGATGTCCTGTTGTGTGTATATATGCTATATGTATGTTTGTTAATCACTAGCATGTTGTCCTGCTGTGTATATATGCCATATGTATGTATGTTCTACTTCTTTTCACTCTCATGTAATTGTATTGTAATGTGGAGCTTTTCTCCCCGGGCCTCCGATGAAAATGGACCTGTGTCCAGTCAGACTTTCCCAGTAAACAAATGTAAAATAAAATAAATAACTAGAGGCTTTGATATGTCAGATACCACCAACATGGAAGTGGCTTTGTTGTATCATGAAAAGGTAGAGCCTGACCTCAGTTACTATCAGCATGAAATATTAGAGGTTTTGTTGTATCACAATACTGTAGTGTAATACCTCAGTTACCATCAACATGGAACACTCGAACAGTTGTTATATTACAAATAAGTAGTGTCATACCTCAATTACTATGACAATAGAACACTAGAAGCTTTGTTACATCCCAAAAAAGGTAGTGTCATGCCTCAGTTACCATATGCATGGAAAACTAAAGGCTTTGTTAAATCACAATATGGTAGTGTCATACCTCAGTTACCAAAAACTTGAGTACTAGAGGCTTTAATTTATCACAATAAGGTAGTTTCACATCTCAGTTAAACATCAGCATGGAACACTAGAGGCTTTGTTATGTCACAGTAAGGTAGTGTCATACCTCAGTTACCAAGGAACACTAAAATCTTTTTTATATCATAATAAGGTACAATCATAGCTCAGTTACCATCAGGTTTGAACACTAAAGGCTTTGTTATATCGCAGTAAAGTAGTGTCTTCAGCATGGAACAGCAGACACTTTGTTATATTACAGTAAGGTAGCTTCATACCTCATTCACTATCAGCATGGAACACAAGAGGCTGTTTTATATCACAGTAAGGTAGTGTCGCTCCTCAGTTACAGTCAGCATGGAACACTAGAGGATTGGTATATCACAATTAGGGACTGCCATTCCTAAGTTAACAGCAGCATATAACATTAGAGGCTTTCTTATATTACAATAAGAGGTTATATCTCAGTTACTTTCTGCAAGGATAAATTGTGGCTTTGTTATATTACAATAAGCTAGAGTCATACCTCAGTTATTATCCACCTGGAACACCAGATACTTGGTTATGTCACAATAAGATAGTGTTATACCTTAGTTACTGTTGGCATGGAACACTACAGATTTGTTACATCACAATAAGGCACTCTTATACCTCAATTACTGTCAGCATGGAACATTAGAGGATTTGGTATATCACACAAAGGTAGTGTCATACCTCAGTTACTGTCAGCATGAAATACTAGAGGCTTTGTTATGTCACAATTTAGTTTCATACCTCATTTACCATCAGCATGAAACACTAGAGGGTATGTTATATCACAAAAAGGTAGTCATAGTTCAGCTACCATTAACATGGAGCAGTAGAGGCTTTGTAATATCACAGTAATGTACTGTTATACCCCAGTTACTGTCAGTATAGATCACTACAGGCTTCTTTATATCTTAGTAAGGTACTGTCATACCTCAGTACCTGTCGGCATGGAACAGTAGAGGCTTTGTTATATCTCAAAAAGGTACTGTCGTAACTCAGTTACTCTCACCATGGAACATTCGAGGGTCAGTTATGTCACAAAAAGTTAGTGTCATACCTCAGTTACCATCAAAATGGCACACTTGAGCTTTTGTTATATCACAATAAGGTAGGCTGTTAGCATGGAACACTAGTGGTTATTCTCAGCATGGAACACTAAAGGCTTGTTATATCACAGTAAGGTAGTGTCATGCTTCAGTTACTAACAGCATGGAACAATTGAAGCTTTATTATACCACAATATTATACAACAATAAGGTATCGTTATACCTCAGTACTGAAAACTAGAGTATTTGTCAAATCACACTAAAGTAGTGTCATACCTTAGTTACTGTCAGTATGGAACACTACAGGCATTGTTATATCACAAAAAGTAGTGTCATACCTCAGTTACTGTCAGCATGGAACACTAAAGTTTTATTAAATCACAAAAAGATAGTGTCATAGGTTCATAGGTTTATACTAGGCTATCTGCCCTAAGGCATTTATAAGCCTAGCCCAAATTTTTGTGGCTTACGCCACCCCTTATATGAAAAAATACTGTGCCCATTAGTTTGTTGTGCCTCTGTCCAGCAGTGACACAGAGATGATTCCCGGGGTAAACCTACGATCTCCCATCCACAGGTCTAGATTTCTCTTGAACAGAGTCAGCGAGGTGCTCTGCCTCACATGGACCGGGATTTTATTCCACAGCATAGGGAGTCTCTGAGTGATAAATCTATCCCTCCAGCACGTCCTATTTATATCCGTGCTAAGGTTTAAGTCGCTTGCTCTAGTGGTTTTGGTGGATTTGGATTTTTGAGGTGGAGCATGTCCATTAATTCCGGGTTGGACATGGCCTTGTATGTCAGGCACATGTCACCTCTGAGCAGATGGTATGCGACTGAATAGAGCTGGAGTTTCTTCAATCTGGCAGCATATGACAGATTTTGGAGTCCCTTTATCCTTTTGGTGAGGAACTTTTGGGGTCTCTCCAATTGCTGCAGATGTTGGGTGAGATACATCCCAAATGGGGCATTGTACTCGATCATTGGTCTGATAAGTGAAGAGTACAGGGGAACAATGACCTCACTAGATCTGGATGTGAATCCCTTCATGATCAGGTGGGCAATGTAGAAGGTCTTTCTAACCACTTTAGCAATGTGAGTGTCAAAAGAAAGGCCACTGTCAACCTGGGTCCCCAGGTCCCTGATAACCTCTTCTGTGCTTAGTGGATTGCCACCTATATGGTAGCTTGGGGTTACCTTGTTTTTCCCGAAGGGTATGACTATACATTTTTGGCGTTTAACTTTAGGCCATGGCTCTGGCACCAGCTATCTGTTTCCGTGAGTCCCTTCTGAAGGATATCCGTGTCCGATGCACTTTCCACTATGGCCCAGTTTGCAGTCGCCTGCAAACTTTGTCAGCCAAAGTCCTCCCATGCTGGCCTGTACTTCTGAGAAGTAGATGCCAAACAATAGGGGCCAAGGACCGAGCCCTGTGGGACACCACTTGTGACTGGCTTGGAGTCTGACACAGCGCCAGCAACTCTAACCCTGTGGGTTCTGTCCTTAAGCCAGTTTGCAACCCATCTTGTGACATATGGGTTTACATTTAAGCTGGTAAGTTTTTCTACAATACCCGAGTGGGGTATTGTGTCGAAAGCCTTTGCAAGGTCAAGGTAGGCTGTATGGACTGCCTTTCCCTCATCAATGGCCTTGGTGACTGTTTCGAAGAAGTCGACCAAGTTCAAAAGGCATGATCTTCCCTTGACAAAGCCAAACTGGGTCGGGTCCAATGTCTGCAAGTCCCCTATATCTTTGTTTATGAGCTCCATTATGATCCTCTCCATAGCTTTGCAGACTAGACTTGTTAAGCTTATGGGGCGGTAATTACCAGGGTCCGTAGAGGTGCTGCCTTTGTGAAGTGGGACCACAGTTGCCGTACGCCACTCCTTGGGCACATATCCTGTGGTAAGGTTGAGATTAAACAGCTGCCTTATGTGCGGGGTTAATTCCTCATTTAGCTCGTGTAGCACACAGCCGGGGACACCATCCGGTCCCATTGATGCTGTGTTTTTAGCTTTAGAGAGAGCAGCTTTCACCTGCGCATTTGAGATGTCCGGGAGGCTACACTCGGCTGGGATAGTTATCTCTCCTTTAGGGGGGAGAGGGGGGTGAAGTTTGCACTGAACCTGTCTGCCAGTATGTTGGCAATGTCTGTGGGTTCAGTGATTTTTGTATCATTTTGGACTAATTCTGAGCATATCTGGGAGTTTCCACCCAGGTTCCTAACATAGCTGAAAAAGGCCTTATGATTGTCCATTGAATCCATGGCAATTTTTCTCTCAAAATTGGCCTTAGTTGATTTTATGAGTGCTCGTATTTTTTACTAATAATGATCAGGGGTGACTTCCCTTTTATGGATTTTGTTCTATCATGTAATAGCTTTCTCCTCTTATTGTAAAGTTTGTTAATGGCTGGGGTCCAGCAGACTGGGCGTTTGCCCTTTGTGGAAAGAGTCTTGGTTTTATTTGGGATTGCCTGATCCATGCAGTCCTGGAGGTGTTCATAGAAGGCATTTGTAAGGGCTTCCGCAGCTTGGGTTGTGGTTTCCTCTGGCTCAGGGGCCTTGAAGGATACCACACCAGTCTTGAGTAGTGTGAAGTTTGCTTTAGAGAAGTTCTTCACTATGGTCTTTTTGTTTGGGGTGGGCCGGGATGTGGATTTCCAGTGAGATTAGTTTATGATCAGATCTCACCAATGAGGGATATACTTCCGGTGTGGAGCATTTTGTCCCCATGTTTGTGACAATGAGATCTAGTATATTTTCTCCTCTCGTGGGAACAGTGACTAGCTGTTCCATGGCATTTGAATTTATGAACTCCAGGAACCGTTGGGCTAGAAAGTTAGGGCTTGAGTAATGTTCCCAGTCTATATTCGGGTAGTTGAAGTCACCCAATATGATGGTGTTTGGAGATACATTTATACCCTCCAGTGTCTTCAGGAAGGCTGTGTGGGGTTCCTGAGTTTGAGAGGGTGGCCTGTAGCATGCTACAATTTGTAGAGCAGTTTTGCCTATGGTTAGTTGCACCTGGATGGTTTCGAAGCTTGGTGCGTTGCCACCAACCTGGAGGTGTGGGTATCCTTTATGAATATGGATACACCCCCTCCTTTTGTGGTGTGGTCCGGGTTTTGGGGCCGAAACGCATGATATGAGGTAAAACCTAATAGTGCCGGGGTGCTCTCAGGAGCCTTGAACCAGGTTTCAGTTACAGCACAGACATCGATGTTCTCCATACTGAGAAGGGCCTCGAGTGCGTGCATTTTGAGATTTAGACTTCTGGCATTGAGCAGCATTACCCTCAGTTTCTTCCCATTTTTGTTTTCTAGGGTGGTAGGTTTAGAATTTGAGCCTTGCCTAAAAAAGGCACTATGGGGGTGGCAAGAGCCTTAGCCAATATCCGGAATCCCAGGGGTGACAGGTGCAAGCCGTCCCTTGGCAGCGTGGCTTGTCAAGCATGTCATCCCAGGCAGACAGACACTGGATCCCCTTTGAATGACACCAGACATTAAGCCAATTGTTAAAGCTGATCATCTTGTCTCTATATTGTGGCATCATTCTTGGTGAAGGAAGGATACTGCTCAGGGTTAGCATCATACCTGCCTGGGCTACATAATCAGAGAGCTCCTCTATGTCTCTTTTCATGTAGTCCAGGGAGGTACGTCTCAGGTCGTTCACACCAGCATGGACAATGACTGTGTCATATTTGTACTTGCCGTGGAGTGACCCGAGTGCTTGTGTTATGTGGCGGATTCTAGCGCCCGATAGGCAGCTTACTGTGACCCTCTCCTTGTTCAGCCTGGTGAGTGGGACGTCAGTGTGTCTGACTATGGAGTCACCTATGACAAGTATGTTTGGTGTTGTATTTGGCCTTAAGGGCTGTGACTGCTTTGCACACTGCTTTTGTGGTTTATGTGTTGCTTGTGGGGTGTCTTGAGGTAGCAGTTGTTTGGGTGTCTGCTTTGGAGGCCTCTGCTGTTTAGGTAAATTTTACTCAGAGCCTCCGAGTATGTCTTTGTGTGTTTATGTGTTTGATTCAGTGGAGTGGTAGCATTATGTGAGGCTGGTTTTGTGGTGTGTGTAGTTGCCTTCTCCTCCTGTCTGGTCTTGCCAGTCCTGAGTTGAGAGAGCTCAGCCTCCAGTTTGGCTAAATAGCTGCATCTCTCGCAAGTATTTGTGTTATGTGGGAGGAAGAGAGGGTTGTCTGTGTACATGAGGCAGTTATAACATTGCCTCAAGATTCCCAGATTCACCAGCTGGACCGGAGAGGAGATTGACAACTGACCTTTGGACATGCTAGAATAATATTGGGAAATCCTTAATTGAAAACAAGGGCCAGTGGGGAGTGAGGGTGTAGTGCTTTTAATTTTTAGTGCTGACTTATATAATTGCTTTAGTGAGCAAGTGCCAGGTAACTTGAGTGCAATGTGTTACAAGTAACTAAATGCAAAAACGACAAACAGTAACTTTCTTTCAAGTGAAACAAGGAAATAAGTACAGTAAGCAATGCAGATATCACTAGTGATCCACAGAAGCGCTGAGAAGTTGCGTATTAGGTGGAATTAGCTTCCAGGAAATAACAAGCAAACAAACAACAAGCATATAAACAAAGCTAGATTCAGCAGGCCTGGATCTAGTCTATGCTAGAGCAAACAAGGTGAACCAATTTCAGTAAGATACAGTTCAAATATTCAGGCACTATAAACCTTTAACCAGAAATTCCCAGCTCAGAAGGGCAGAGTCCAGCCTCTTCTCCCACAAGAGTGCAGACCACGAACCTTCTTAATGTAAAATAACTGGCCTGAAGCCCAAGTGCCTAAACCAGAACTAATACACTTGGACGCTGGGCTCTCAATCAGCAGTTCCCAACTTAGAAGGATGAAAGCTACCTGTCCTGCCACCACAGTGCTTGCCACAAACCTTCCTAATGTAAAACAACTGGTCTGAAGCCCAAGTGCTTAATCCAAAAGACTTGAATGATAGCTACACTTTAATCAAGTTACAATAAATACCATTTAATACTTTAGAGAATGTCTGGATTAGTGCTCAAGTTACACAAACAAAGCTAGATCCAGCAGGCCCGAATCCAGTCTATGCCACAGCAAACAAGGCGCACCAACTTCAGTAAGAAACAGTTCAGATATGCATGCACTATAAGCCTTCGACCAGAAATTCCCAGCTCAGAAGGGCAGAGTCCAGCCTCTCCTCCCACAAGAGTGCAGACCACGAACCCTCTTAATGTAAAATAACTGGCTTGAAAGCCCAAGTGCTTAAACCAGAATTAATACACTTTTAGAATAACAGACACTGAGCCCTCAATCAGCAGTTCTCAACCTAGAAGGATGTAAGCTACCTGTTCTGCCACAACAGTGCAGACCACAAACCCTCTCAGTGCAAAACAACTAACTGGTCTGAAGCCCAAGTGTTTAAACCAAAAGGCTTAGAATGAGTTACACCAAGCAGTAATAAATACAATTGAGTATTTTAAGATGATGCAAAAGTAAAAAGAAGTAGGTAAAAACACAAGTACATTAAAAGCAGATGAATTTTTTTTTTTTTTTTTTCTGAACAAGTGCTGAGATCAAAGAAACAGATTTGATTGCTGAAATTACCATCAGCAAGGAACATTAGAGGCTTTGTTATATTGCAGTAAAGTACTGTCATACATCAGTTACCACCAGAATTAAACACTAGTGTCTTTGTTATACCACGATAAGGTAGTACCAGTCCTCAGTTGCCATCAGTATGGAACATTACAGGCTTTGGTATATCACAATAATATAGTGTCATACATCAGTTACCACCAGACTGTAATACTAATGTCTTTGTTGTATCACGATAAGGTAGTACCAATCCTCAGTTACCATCAGTATGGAATATTATAGGCTTTGGTATATCACAATAATGTAGTGTCATACATCAGTTACCACCAGAATGGAACATTACAGGCTTTGGTATATCACAATAATGTAGTGTCATACATCAGTTACCATCAGCATGGAGCACTAGAGGCATTGTTATATCACAATAAGGTAGAGGTATTCGATCGTTATTGTCAGTGTAGTGCACTAGAGGCTTTCTTATATCACAGACAGGTAGTGTCATAGCTGAGCTGCCATGAGCATGGAGCAGTAGAGGGTTTGTTATATTACAATAAGGAAATGTAATCCCTCAGTTACTGTCAGCATGGAACACGAGAGGCATTTTTATATAAAAAAAAGGTGGGATCACTTCTCATTTGCAAAAAGGTAGCAGCTTACTTCAGTTAATGTCAGAATGAAACACTGGAGGCATTGTTATATTACAAAATGTTAGTGTTGTATCCAAGTTACTATTAGCATGGAACACAAGAGGATTTGGTATATCATAATAAGGTTTTGTCATCCCTCTGTTACTGTCAGCATGGAAGAATAGAGTCTTTGATATATCACAATAAGATACTGTTATACATCACTTACTTTCAGTCTGGAACCCCAGAGGCTTTGATATGTCAGATACCATCAGCATGGAACTTTAGAGGTTTTGTTATATCACAATACTGTAGTGTGATATCTCAGTTACCATCAGCAAGGAATACTAGGGGCTTTCTTACATTCCAAAAAGGTAGTGTTATACCTCAGTTACCATATGTATGGAAAACTAAAGGCTTTGTTAAATCACAATATAGTAGTGTCATACCTCAGTTACCATCAGCATGGAACACTTGAGCTTTTGTTATATCACAATAAGGTAGTGTCATACCTCAGTTACTATCACCGTGGAACACTACAGGTTTTGTTAGGTCATAATAAGGTAGTGTCATACCTCAGTTATTGTTACCATGGAACACGAGACACTTTGATATATTACAGTAAGGGATTGTCATTCCTCAGTTAACATCAGCATATAATGCTAGAGATTTTCTTATATTAGAATAAGGGGTTATATCTCAGTTCATGGAGCACTCAAGGCTTTGTTATATCATTAAAAGGTAGAGTCTTACCTCTGCATGGAGCATTAAAGGTTTTGTTACATCACAATAAGCTAGAGTCATACCTCAGTTATCATCAGCATGGAACACTAGAAGCTTTGTTATATCACAATAAGGTGATGTCATGCCTCTGACTTCTAAGATGGCTGCACGTTGAGTAATAGCTTTCTTCTAGCTCTCCCAGTGTGAAAACAGGAACTCAGCAGAGAAGTCCAGGGGACGTTTGTGTTTTGGGGTAAATTTCAGTAATTGGATAGTAAGTACACTGCCTGGATACTAGGAAAAAAAGAAATACAGAGGACCTGAATGAAAATCATTTACAAAAGGTGAGGGAAAATCACTGTCTGGTAAAAGGACTTCAGTTGTTCAGCAAAATGCAGTGCAAGCTCGAGTCATGACATTCAGTAACCTAGAGGAAAGCATAAGATAACTGCACACAGACCTGGTTAAAATAAATTAAATGCTGATGGAGTATATCAACTAAAAGAACAAAAGGCCGGAAAAAAATGGAAGAAGCTTTAAACAAATATTCAGATGAGGTGGTAAAACTGCAAAAATCAGAAGTTATAATGAAGAAAAGGCTGGCTGAATATGAGACTGCTAAAGAAGAAATGTTTAAAAACATAATAGAATGAGAGGACAGGGAACATGGGGAAAACCTGAGGTTTCAGCTGAACCAGAGAAGCTGGAAGGAACAGACTATATTAATTTTATGAAAGCACAAATAAGGAATTGGACATGTATGCTACAACAGGAGTTATTAATTGAAAAGGTATATTGTGTGTATACTCCAAACCTGGCCATGAGAAAGCAACCTAAACCTTTAATAGTAAAGATGCAATCCTACATGCAAAACGAGTTGATTCTGACAAAACTGTGGTAGAAGGACAAAGTACTAAAAGTGGGAGACAGCAGAGTGTTTGTGGAGAAGGTTTACTTGTACACCAGACAGAAAAGGAGGAAATGTATTCCAATATTCATGGAATGTCCAGATGCAGGCATGAGATTCAAACTGCTGTACCCAGATATCTTCAAAATATTTTTCCTTGGTGGGGGGGGGTAATTTTTTGATGAAGTAAACACTAAGGAGAAAATACAAAAGTTTGCACAACAAAAAGTGAGCTATGAAGCAGAAGGAGATTTGGTTCTTGTTCTTCTGGTAATAAAGACCATAGAAAGACTATGCCAGTGGCATCTTTTCCAATGTTTCAAAAGAAAATGCTGGAGAGAAGGAAGGGGGCATGAGACGTGACTATAAGAAATGAGAGTACATTGGAAATGAAGTAGAGACAGGATTGGGGAAATGGAGATGAACAGGAATAAAACCAGTACCTTGGAAATTGACAAGTGTGGGATTACAAAACAATAATTATATTTGTGAAACATGACAGAACAAGAAAATCTGGAAATATTAGACTTTTTGGACTTTGTTGAACTTGGGGTTTACTCTAAAGTATATGCCCTACTTCATCTCATGAATGCTCACAAAAATATTTAGGGGAGGGAAATAGGTGGGAGAAGGTTAGCTGTAAGCAAAAAATTTTAATAGTACTATTTTTATTGTGTATGATTTTTTTGCATGCTATAAAGTAAAGTTTTCTCAGTTGTTTTTAAGTGTAATGGGAATACTGTTGTAAACAGGTGCTCCTGTTTTTTTTCCCTTTCTTTTTTCTCCTTGTTCAGCTTTAAGAAATGTAGGAACTGCAATGTAAAAAAAAGTCTGGTTAAAAGAGCAAATTAAAGCAAAGTAAAGAAAAAATGAATGAATGGAAGTAAAGAAAAAAATGAATGTGCTTTTTCTCATTCTTGCATGGAGGAATGACTGGATTAAGGCCCGTAGCATGATTTGGTAACACGTTTTAAGAGAAAGCAAGTAAATGAAAAATAATATTGAATATTATAAGGCATGCCTTTGTTGAAGGTCGGGCATCAAGCTGGCACCGTACAAATCTACTGCCAATCATTAGCAGACCGGTGTTCCGCTATGGCGACCCCTAACCGGTAAAAGCCAAAAGAAGAAAAACATTGAATATTATAAGGCTTTTTTCTAACAAATAAATATATCCTTAGAAGCATCTGGTCCTCATGTAACCTTTGGAGGCAATCTGATAAAGAGAAATTTGCTATAAAAAAGATAAATTGACTAGGAGATAATGTTCTTCTAAGCATTCAGTTGTTTATAGGAGACCTATAAAGATAAGACAAAAACAGGCAGCACTTAGTAGTAGCACAGGCTGTATCATGTGCATTAGCATGAATAACCTTTCTTTTAGGTTAACTCAAGTCTATGAGTGTGGCTGTCAGTTTGGGACATTTGTTCCTATTAGGAGGCTAAAATTTCAATATTTGAAGATGTACAAATTGAAAAGTTAAATGCAGATGTCCGTACTGCTGGTGCCTTATAACTGCTTGCTGAAACCAAAGTCTGATTAATTCACTGAACTTTGCAGACTATAATTTTTTTCAGCACTATATTATGCGCAGTACTAATAAAATAACTTGTCTATGCAACAGACGACACATACAATGTTGTACAGTTTACAGCTTTTAATGCCTAAGATTAAGCTTTTCAGACAACATGGATGATGTTCTCCAGTATACAGATCTAACAAGAAATCAGATCGATCATCATACATTTTCAATGTCCTTTATATACATTTTTTTAAAGCAGTCTTTGGAATTTGCAGTCTGTTAAAGTCAGTACTTTGGTATTTTCTGATGTCATACAGTCTGTTTATTGTATTCCTTTTCAAGGTGAATAATCTTAAACTTTTAGGGAGTCTTTTCTTTTCTGTCTTTTGATTCTCCCTACACCTGATTTCTTATTTGTCCTTGATGCTTGCACCAAGTACTGGACATTTTGTAATATATTCAGTTGGATGCCTTTCTGCTTCTTAGCTAAGAGCAGTTTAACCATTTAATGTATACATGTTAACAAACAGAAATGTACATGCATCTAGGTGACTATATTTTCCTGCATATATTCTAGCAAACAGACATGTACACACATTTAAGTGACTATATTTTCCTACATATATATTCTAATAGCAAAATGGCCAGCCAGTATCCAGAACACTTTATTCTTCTCTGACATCCCGGCACAAAGCCTTCAAGGAATAGAGCATGTCTAAAAAACACCTGCCTTATATATAAATACTTATTAACCATTTAACACTTTATTAAACACTTAAACATTCCAATAAAATCATCAGATAAAAAAATCTCCAATTACATTCTAAATTTAACCCTTTCAGGATTAAAGTATCATACTTTACAAAATATACACATTTCTTAAATAATTATTTTTAATATCCACATTTTCATACTGAACATCATTTATTTTTTCTAGTACAGTACAGTTTAAACCTGCAGACTCCCTCTCATGTGTACTCTAATAAAATGTTCTGTTATAGACCTCTACTTTTTATTCCTAACAATATCTCTAATATGTTCCATTAACCTCAGTTTAAAGGGCCTCCTACTCTCTCCCACATAAAATTTATTACAAGGACATTTTAGGGCATAAATAATTCCCTCTGTATCACATCCATATTGGCCTTTAACACTAAAATTAAGACCATTTATTTTGATAAAGCTCTTAACTATATATTTACATGCATTACATTTTCCACAAGGTATGGTTCCATAATCTATAGGGACTCTTGTACAATTAGTGGGGGGAGTAACAAATTTTCCCCTAACTACAAAATCCCTGATACTTCTTTCCTTCCGATAAGATATTTTATGCATACAATTCACCCATTGAGAAAATATTTTCAGGGATGTCACATAGCTCCAATAAAATTTCACCATATCCACTAGTTTTGGACTAAAACAACTATATGTCATAACAAAACAAATATCCTCTTTTTTATTATTATTATATGTAGGTTTATTATATCTACACCTTCTTCCTTCCTTCCTATCCTCATTTATATATTCCCTTATAAACCTATCCCAACATGTTTCCAGTAATTCACTACTATATCCTCTATATCTAAACATGTTGACAGTTCTCTTCATTTCTGCTGTAAAATCTATATCATTATTACACAACCTATATAAACTCTCCATATGGTATAGCTTGGAGAGTATGTGGTGGATGGCATCTTTGTGCTTGTAAATACAGAATTCCACCTTCAAATTTTCAAATTATGTATTGATGTTCTATTATTTTTTCCATCAGTAATATCCACCACCACATCTAAAAAAGAAACTTTTTACCCATCTTTAATCCATCAAATTCTAAATGAAATATGTTGTGCTGTAACTCCAATACACTTTTTTATATCATATTCACCTACTAAACATAAAAAATCAAGTCATCAATAAACTTACAATATTTTATTACATGCTGTTGATAAAATTTTGACTTGTATACATACTCAACCTCAAATAGGCCCATACTTAAATTTGCATAAGAGGGGGCAAATGTTGCCCCCATCACTGTTCCCTGTTTTTGATGGTACAATGTCCTATCAAATTCAAAAAAGTTGTTCATTAAACAAAAATAGACCAGTTCTACAATGCATTCTAGAATTAGGCTATTACCCAAAAAAGCCTCAGGGCCTCAATCCCAAAGTTATGATGAATATTAGTATACAAGCTCTTTACATCTAAGGTGACCCAATACATGTTTTGGTTGCATTGAATCTCACTGATTGTATCCAAGAAATCAAAAACATCCTTTATATATGAAGGTAAAAGTTGTACCTTAGGTGATAAATAAAAATGTAGAAACTGTCCCATTTTATATAAAACATATTTCTTACCCGAAACTATAGGATGACCCAGGGGGGTTGGTCAAATCCTTGTGTATTTTTGGCAAACAATAAAAATGTGCCATTGACATTCAATTTGTTTTTTACATCCTCATATGAAAAATGACCCAACCTTAAACCTTTAGTTATTAAATTGTTATATTCCTGTATAGCTGTTAAATATATGGAAAATTCCACTCTATTATACACATTGTTATCCCTTAGATGTTCATTACACATATTAAAGTATTGTGTATGGTGCATAACTACATTTATTGCCCTTGTCTGCAGATTTTAATATCAAATCTCTTCTTGCACTTAATGACACTAACGACTTCCATTCGTTTTTGTCAAGTTATAGCATATATCTTTCTTCTGTTTATTACAATAAAAAAATCCTCTTTCAACAGCATAATTTAACATGGTAAAAAGTCTTGCACCCTTCATTACTGAAGGGTGGTATAAACATACTTTTATATCCAATATGACAGCGTCTATATTATCTTATCAAAAGATGACAATATTGAATGGTATAAACATCGAAAATGCTGTACATCGAAACTGTTCTTGTGGGGGGCTGCACCTCCCACACCCCCTCACTAATTATATATACCAACTCTGAGAACGCACTACAGTGAGAAAAGAGAAAATGTTCTCATCCCCACTGAACCATGATCCCGCAACAACACTTTTGATGTGCAGCATTTACGACATTATTGCCGTTCGATATTTTCAACATGAGATAAGGTGAAGCAGACCCATATGACTTGTATCGAAAGAGCAATATGCATTAGATTCTCCATCAGACATTGACATGAATAAAAGCTTTCATCACTAGAACCATTTGTATTACTGTCATAACTCCCATTGCAGTCATTATTATGTGAGTTACCATTAAAACAACTCTTCAAGTGTAGCTTCCTCATTAGTCTATAAATGTCACATTTTACTTCATGCAGTTGTGATAAAACCATAGGTATGAATTTCAAACCACAATTAAGAACTGCATATTCACGGTCACTAAAACTATGTCCAGATAAATTGACAATATAAGAGTCACAATCATCTAGAGGCAACGAATTATCAGTTATCTCTTTTGTAATACAGTTGTGGCTGATATTCCTTCTGCTGCGTTGGCATTTCCTCCCCTGAGTTTCCTCTCGTTGATTATTTGGACCGTTGAGAAAAAGTCCGATGAAACTGCTCCTCCTGTTGAGCCCTCAGAAGCGGAGGGTATTCGTTCCTTCCTTCATTCTCATCTTCCATAGATGAGTTAATGCCCTCAGATTTTAAAAGTGAAGAATTAAGCTGACACTGGCCATTCCCTTCTTCTTCCTCAAATCTCACATGATTGTGAGCCTGCTTCCGGTTGGTTCTCACCAAAAAGGCCCTACCATTGTCGTAATCACAGATGTCTCTAAAAAGTTTGCCTTTTTTTCCTTTCCACAATATCCCCTTCATAAAATTTCAATTTTACATTAATGCCCATCAAAACTTTGTCTATATATTCTATGTTTGGACCTGAAGATAAGGTACAGCACATTGATTTAATCTGTTCTTCCAGTCCTGCTGTTTCACCTTATATCTTTCCAAAAGTATAGTGACCCACTCAATGGTATATTTGTGGGCTGCTGATATCCACTGCTTGTGGAACTGTTTATCTACCTCATTTTTGAGGTCAAAAGGCATAGAAGGATCTTTGTATGCTCTCAGTCCCCTTCAGGTAATATCAAGTTCAATATATTTATGCAAACTTTTTATGTTCAAAAACATGGCAGTTTCCTTCCACATTAATTTCTCTAGTTGGTCAAACAATACCTCATTCTCCAATGAAAGGTAAGAGGTGAACCTGTGACTCACAGTAGCAAATGGATTATTGCAGCATTTGTTCCGGTCCTCTTCCCATTTGTCCCACAGTCTGGGAACTTACTATCTATCAGCAGAAATATTTGTATCATTGTGATGATTAGACTGCTCACCAGACCGTATGAAAAAACTATCCAAAGACCTTTGTGTATTGTCCATCATATATTCTTGAAATATATGAGGCAGGTTTGTATTTGGATGACGAGCCATAAATACAAAACAAAACTGCCAATACACTGATTTACCAACAGCACTGAAAGCAACAAACAGCAAAATGACCAGCCAGTATCCAGAACACTTTATTCTTCTCTGACATCTCAGCACAAAGCTTTCAAAAAGTAGAGCATTTATAAAGAACACCTGCCTTATAAATACATATTTATTAACCATTTAACACTTAATTAAACATTCCAATAAAATCATCAGATAAAAAAATCTCCAATTACATTCTAAATTTAACCCTTTTGAGACTAAAGTATCATACTTTAAAATACATACAGATTCCTTAAATAATAGCTTGTTTTTAATATCCACATTTTTATACTGAACATCATTTATTTTTTCTAGTACAGTACCTTTTAAAGTTGCAGACTCCCCCCATGTACTCTGTTAAAATGTTCTGCTATAGAACTCTTCTTTTTATTCCTAACTATATATCTAATATGTTCCGTTAACCTCACTTTAAAGGACCTCTTACTCCCTCCCACATAAAATTTATTACAAGGACATTTTAGGGCATAACTAATGGGTTACCTATCAAAATACTGAATGATCATAACATCTAAACCCAAAATATCAAGACCATAACATCTAAACTTCAAAACATCTAAAACTCATAACATCGAATCTCAAAACATTGAAAACTACAAAGCAAGTATAAATAACATCCCACACACTCTTTACTATGTTTCTACAGGGGAACAAGCTCCCCTGCACCCCCCACACCCCCCAGAAATTAAATATATGAACTCCAACAGCGCACTACAGTGGGGTTAGGAAATTAACTTTTCCCCCACTGTAGTGCAATCTTGGAGTTGGTATAGTTAATTTATGGGGGGGGGGATGTTATTTATAGTTGCTTTGTAGTTTTCAATGTTTTGAGATTCGATGTTATGACTTTTAGATGTTTTGAAATTTAGATGTTATGGTCTTGATGTTTTCAGTTTAGATGTTATGAAGAGTAGATGTTTTGATAGGTACCCTAAATAATGCCCTCTGTATCACACCCATATTGACCTAACACTAAAATTAAGACCATTTATTTTGACTGATATATATATATATATATATATATATATATATATGTATATATATATATATATATATATATATATATATATATATATATATATATATATATATATTCTAATAAATAGAAGTGTGTATACTTTTATAAATGTTTAAATATATATCTAACAGTTCTCCCTTTTTGTTTTAAAATACACAAAACAGTTTACATTGGTAGATATTCTTTGGTCAGACTATAATTTTATTATGATTTATTGAAAGCACATTAGGAAACAAAACCTTTAGTTTTTTTTTTAATACAGCAAATCATAACACAGTTTTATATGGTTAACACAATGATAGCAACCATTACTATTAAAATACAATGAATGATGCAATTTAACAACTTTGTTCCTTTTGAAGACCACCCTGTAAAAATATCCCAATAGTTATGAGCTATAATTTATTACTTAAGATTGTTTTATTAATCTTTTGCAATTGCTGAATTAACTGTTTGCTTTGATTTGTTACTATACATACAAATTAATTGAGAAGCAATTTTGAACAGTTTAAAACTTGATGGCAAAATTGTCCATTTACACAGATAGAAAACATGGTTAATACACTGAAGAATGCTGTTTACATTTTAAACAATTTGCTGTACAGCATACACCAAACATATTTATTATTTACCATTATTTCTGCTTGCACAAAATATTTTTCCATTTGTACATACATGGACTGTTATGTACACTTAGTCTAGTTTACAAACTTAGTAACATTAATGTTAAATTAAAGCCGCTAATTAAACATTTACTGAAACATTAAAACTTTTTACTGTTTTCTGGCATTTTTGTCTCACTAATGAACATGTTAATAACTTGACAATAAAAAGACAGATACTGTAGAGTATAGATTTGTTAGAGCTTTACTTGTGTAGAGCATTTTTTGTTAGAATATTATTTCTTTGCTGCTCACTTTATTGCATTTTTTTAGAAATGCCTAGTTATTAGTGTGTACATTTCCTCACCTATTGGTTTAGAATGTGTTATACCAATTAATTGGTATCAGTATTCCTATATATCTGCAACTGCATTAATCTGTTGAATGTGATAACTGTAAACTTGTCTTAATTTTCACATTTCACAAATTGAGGTATTTATCTGTGTATAGATTACCTAGTTTTTCATTTTCTTTCCACTCCTCTGTTATCAGCTTTGTTTTTTTTTTTTTTTTTTAACAGTTGCTGTATTTTGTATTAATATTTATTATTTTTCTTCCCAGCTTCTCCTTTTAATTCTTCTTTCCCTGGATCCCCACCAAGCCAAGTTCGATCTACTGGCCTGCAGTGCTCTTTAACAGAACCAGGCAACCTTGGAATGAGTGTTATTTTCAAAATATACAAAAAGTATGTTTTATCCTCCAGACAAAATTAATTGTTAGCCCTTGTTTAATTTCTATTTTTAAGTAAAGCACTCCATCACAGATGTTAGTTTGCCCCTCCCCATACTGTACTTTCTAACAGCACTTTCCCTTTGCAAGCTGTTTCAACTATTTGAAAGCCCTGCTGTTTTTCTAGTATTACTAAACCCTTTCTCCTATAACTTGTGGTCTTTCTAAATCCCACATACTCCTGGTTACAAGTGTTTATTTCAAAAGAAAGGTATGCAAAACAAGTAAGCCCAAAGTATCTACTGATTTTCTTATTGTTTCAGAACATTAGCTGCCCCCCCATTCTGTACTTCTAACTGCAATCTGTCTTTAGATGCTGTACTATTTGTATGCTCTGCTGTTTCTCTAGTTCTACTAAACCTTTTCTCTTATAAATTCTTGTCTTCCTAATTTCCACATAACTCCTTGGTAAAATTGGCTTATTTTATTTCAATAAGACAGGTATGCAAAACAAGCAAGTCAGAGTAACTACTGCCTTTTCTTATTGTTTCTGTAGAATTGCATATCTGTGAAATCAGGGCCAGCCCTTTTCATCATACTACTGCTATCCACCACTTTTCTGGTCTATTCTCATCCTCCCCCTCCCCACAAGAACAATTGCAGCGGTCTACAAAAGACTCCCCCTTATCCTCCCACTCTAGGGATCTGACCTTTTGGAGCCACAGGTGTACTATAGTATTTGTCCACCAAGTGGCATCCTCTCCTCATTATTCCTGTTTCATGACTTCTTTATTTTTACTATCTCTTAATTACTTATTTATTTGGATATCTGCTTTGATCTATAATAAACTTTATTCTACTCCCCTCTCTCAACTCTAGGCCCACCCCATCCCACCTAATCCCTGTCCCCTGGACTTACCTTCAGCTACAAGTGCTCCACAGATTGGTTCTTGTTCACCCTTAGCCTTCCCTTGGGTCTACCCGCTCCGTTCGCCCTGCGGGCTCACTCCGCTCCCATACCCTGCCCCCAATTCCCACCCACCCCCAGCACCTCTACATTTATACCCTTTAGCCACACCCATCACCCCACCCCAACCAACTAGTAACCTCCTCCCTTCCACACCCACTTCTTACTCCTCCCCTCTTTTTCACCAATACTCTTCCATACCTCCCCTCTCTGTCTCCTCCCAAAATTTATAACTCACATACCTAGTAAACTAGTCACCCACAGCATACCTTCCCTCAATATCCTATCCCACTATGCTCTCAAAAGCCATATCCTTCTGTACTCATCTAGTACTGTTCCTCAACATATCCTATATCTACTACCTAACCCTGCCAACTAACTATAACCATACTCCATCCTTTCATACTACTAACCATCTTAACCTACTTGTCTTACATTCACACTTCCCAATCTCTCCATGCTTATACCCCATAAAACACCATCTTTTCTTCTCTTATATACTTATTACTCCTCACAACTATCCGAACCCTACAACAACTACCTTAAATCTAGCTAAACTCAACCCCGTCTCTAAGCAAACAAAGTACCTCCCCAACCTAATGCTATATCTGACTTCTATTCTATTATTAGAAGACATACACCCCAACCCAGGCCCATCCTCATCCCTGCCAATGGATAAATCCATACTACTCACCTCCTTAAATGCCCAAAGTATAGTTAACAAAATCCCTAATCTGCATGTCTGGCTTACATATAACAAACCAGACATTTTGTCCATCTCTGAAACTTGGTTAAAACCTCATATAAAAGATTCATAAATAATTCCACCCAACTTCTCTATAATCAGAAAATACAGAACAAAAAAGGAGGTGGAGTAGCCCTTCTATACATATCCTCCTTAACAGTTACTCCTTACAACAAACCAACTCCCCAATTCAATAATGCAGAACTACTCCTGGCTCTGCTTCAAGTAAATAAACACAAACACATATGCATAGCCTCCCTCTACATCCCCCCAGGCAACAATATTTCTACACTAGAAGATATCCTCTCCTGGCTTTCCAATAACATTAACAATGAAACTATACTAATGGGTGACATGAATATTAACTGGTCTGCAATACAGTCTCCCACAAATCCTCTTAACATTAATCTTTACAACTTTTCTCAACTGATCAACTTCATAACTCGGCCCTCAAAAACCTCACCAGTGATAGTATCCTAGACTGGATATTAGTCTCCCACCCTCATTACTTCTCACATAGTGGCACCCTGCCTGATTCCCTTAGTGACCACTTGCCCACATTCACACACCGACTAACTTCACCCCTACATCTTACTCACAATTTTATTACTATTCGCTGCCAAAAAAAACTTTAATCCCACTACCTTTTCCAACTCTCTAAAAGCAATCAACTGGTACACCCTAAAAACTCTGCCCCTGGAACAGGCTGTCACCCACTTTAGCTCAACTTTTCTAAACCTCTTAGAGCAACAAGCCCCCATAAAAAAACGAATAAAAAACAAAACTGGCCCTTGGATAACAAAAAACACACTAGTAACTATGCACCTTAGAGATAAGGCATGGTCATCATATCAGAAACATAGGACTCCCCTAGCCCATAATGAATACAAAACACTCAGAAACAAAGTAAAAAAAAACATATCTCCGATAGACAAAATTACTTCTCCATAATCCAAAACAACAACAAAACAAACCCTCAAAAATTTTGGAAATGCATGTCTACCCTCCTCAATCCCAACAAACCAGATAACCTGAGCCCAGACCCTAACACTCCTGACATAGACTTGGCCACTCAATTCAACATCTTCTTCATTGATTCTATCTCCAAACTAACCTCATCCTTTTCATCTTCAAACCCCACCATACCCCCCACTACACCCCAATCCTCCCCTACCAACTTTTCACCCCTCACCACTGCTCATCCCCCTATCTCCACTCCATCATCAACATTCTCAAATTCTCCCATCTCCTCCCACCATTCTCACTAAAACCTATACCCACATCCACCATAAAAAAACTACTGCAGAAACTAAAACCATGCTCTAATGCCCCTGATAACATTCCTTCTTATGTTCTCAGTATAGCTGCTGAAGCCATTGTCTACCCCATCAGCATTTTAATCAACCGTTCCATTCAAGAAAGCTCGGTACCCCAAATCTGGAAAAAGGCTTTTGTTGTTCCATTGCACAAAGGAGGCATCAATAACAATATTACTAATTTCCATCCCATCGCTATTCTATCTCCTATCTCTAAACTTTTAGAAAAGTGTATTCACCTACAACTCCTACCATACCTCTTAGACAATAACCTACTAACTCCTACACAACATGGTTTCAGAGCAAGACACAGTACTATGACCACCCTACTCTCCTTTCTGGAAGCTGTGAACAAAGCCCGGGACACAGGACACATTGTCTCTACCCTCCTACTAGATCTCTCTAAAGCCTTTGATACTATCTCCCACAATTTATTACTAACTAAACTCTCCAAGCTTAACTTGTCACCCTCTTCTCTGAACTGGTTCACTAGCTTCTTATCCAATAGATATCAGGCAGTGAGATGGAAAAAAGCCACCTCCCATTTCATCAACACCCCAACCGGTGTTCCCCAAGGATCTATACTGGGTCACCTGCTTTTCAATATATTCATAAACAATTTCCATAACTCTATCCCTTCAACTAAAATTATCCAATACGCAGATGATTCAACTATAATCTGCTTTGCTACCTCCATCCCCACACTGCTAAAGCTTACTCAAGATGCATTCTAAAACACTGAACAATGGATGAAAACAAGTCACCTTGTACTCATTGCCTCCAAAACCAAAGTAATGGTATTCACCCCCTCTAAAGCTACCTTTTTCAATCCAAGTAATTTCACTATTACTAGTCACAACAATACACCCTTAGAACTGGTATCTGAGGCCAAATTACTTGGGGTCCAAATTGATAGTCAGCTTAAATTCAATTCCCATTTTCAACTAAATATAAAAAAAACCCACCAAAAACTCGGCATGCTCTACAGACAGAATCGTTATCTTGCACTCTCCACCAAACTCACCCTATCTACCACATTTCTCATCCCATCCCTCCTCTATGGACCCCCACTTCTAACTAACCTACAATCTTCTCTCAAAACACAACTCTCCTCTTGCTATAACAAAATTGTCAAGTTTGCTACCTCCCATAAGTCCTCCTCACACCACTGTTCAGCTCTCCACAAACTAAAATGGTTAGAACTACCCAATCACCTCACCTACGTCCAACTGACTCTTGCACACAAACTCATCTTCAATCCCTCCCTCCCTCTGCCCATCCATTTCCTCTACCTTCAAAATGCACCTCCCTGACAGAATTCTAAGATCTAACAACCAAAACTTAATTGAACTGTATAAACCAATTCGTCCCCCTGGAAAAAATCTCTTATCCTACAGTCTTGCTTGTCTCTGGAACTCCTTACCCCCATCCATTCGTACCGTCACAAATCACTTCTCATTCAAAAAATTCCTTCACTCCCACCTAATTTCCCAGTGGGAATGCTCCTGCTCCCACCCAACATAATCTCCTCATACTGAGAATTTTCACTTCTCCTCCCCTATTCATAATGAGAATTTCTACTTACTCTCCTAAACTCATAGATCTTGCTCTTGCTTGTATTAGCTTTTTCTGAATACTTAAAGGTACCTTAGTGTAAATATACCCTCTGATGGAAAAGGTTCTCGGTTTCTGTATTGAAAGGTTCTATGTCAGCTCATATACCTTTCTCTTGATTGTATTAAGCTACTCATCCTGAATGTATGAAAGATATCTCCAGTGTAACCCACCCTAAGTTGTAAAAGCCTCTCAGTTTCTATATTGTAAATTGTTTTCAGCGATACAAGATTGTAATATTTGTATATGTTTGTACACTAGTCTACTGTATTTCCAAGTCCATAGGAATTGTATAATTGAAACTAAATACCTTATTGTAACCTTGCTAATTGTTTTTGGAGGTTTTCTCCCCAGGACTCCAATGAAAACGGGTTATTTTGGCCCAATGGACTATCCTGGTAAACCAACTGCAAATAAATAAATAAATAAATAAATAAAATTGTCTTTTAATACTTACTGAATCATTGATGCAGGCTAATATAATTTTTTGTAGTTTTATTTCAGATCCTTCTGCAGTACTGTTCACGCAATCAGTGTAAAATTTAAAGTGCCCTTTCGCCCTGTAGTATCCAGCATTTTATTGCAGTATTGTTTTGTAAAGATATATTTGCTTTACACAGTGAGAATTGAATGCATGCTTGCCCTCTAGTTGTTTTTTAAAACATGACACTCTGGTTTTATATAACTTTTTTGCTAGGGTTTCTTTTATTTTTGATGCTACTATACAATTACAAAATATTGTAAGAAACAAAGTAGATATTGCCTTAACTTTGTTTGTTTGTGTCTTTCGGCTTTTTCCCGGTTAGGGGTTGCCACAGCAGAACTCCGGTCCGCTAATGATTGGCAGAAGATTTTTATGTACCAAGTTGCCAGCTCTGATGCACAACCTTCAATGAAGGAACGCCCATTCGCGCATGTCTCCACACAGAAGACACTCTAGCTGAGAATTGAACCAAACAGTGTGTTACTGTGAGGCGACAACGCTACCGCAGCACCACCACCGCAGTCTAGATATTGCCTAACACATGCTTATATTTACATTATTTACATTTGTTGTTGTCTGCCTTTTGCTCTTAGGCATTTTAAACAAGTGCACTTTAGATGAAAATAAAATACATGCATGTAACTTTTGTGACTTCATGTCTTTACTACTTTTAACTACTCTCATTTGATTTCTATGGACTAGAACTGTTCTGTTATTTGAAATGGTGATTTTGAAATTGTTTAACAGCTTAGCTATGAGAGTCTGTCCCTATGTGTATGTCATACGAAGGGCAGTTGTACGTCTTACTTTACTGATTAACTGATAATTGTCTTACTTTAACTGAATGAAAGTTTTAAAATATTTGGGAATCATTTGTCCATACATTAGATTCTGCTGTGTATGCTAACCATTTTCCAAATGTAGAGTAGAGTGTTATAAATTATTTTCTGTAAGTGTAGCTAATTGCTGTTTAAGATCTGGAATCTTTTTTTTTTTAACTCTTTACTAACCAGATTGTTCTTTTTGTCTTGCAATTTTGCATGGGCTGTCTGATATTTTTCAGTAACCTGTTCTGCTGACTCTAAAACTATTATGCACATCTGAAAAAGTGTTTGCATATGTTGTCTAAACTTTCTGAACTCATTCTGCATTTTAGAAGTTTATTAAATTTTTCTGTCAGTTCACCATGAACCTCGTCTCTGTCCTCATCTGTTTTGTGCTGTGCAGTGACTTTATTCCACTTTTGTCCAAAGGGTGTAACAAGATGTACAGGAGATTCTGTCAATAACTGATTTGACTGCTGTTGTAACTCAAATTAACATCACATGTTGACAGGACATAACTGTTTAACGTCTGGAAAAAATGCAAGTGCATGACCCTTATCTGGTTGTTTACTATTAACAGTGGTTTGCACTGTACTTTTATGACATTGTACATAGAAAACAGTTTTATATGACTCACACAAACATTTACTGTCATACCACAGATTTTTCTGTTTAAGATACCAGTCAAACATAATCCATTTACATAATTCCTGACTGTCAACTTGCTCTAATAAGGTTTTACATAGTCTGCCCAAAATGTTAGTCATTCTGATATATTAAGAGTAAAACTCTGTTTACTACCCTCTTTACTGGCATCCATACTGCATGTAAATACATAAGAACTCTTACCAATTCTACAGGGACAGTTGGCCACACTGCTTACTGTAGATGATTGGAAAACTTCTGTGGTTACTTGAAAAGCTGGTGAAACGAAGCTGGCAGTTGCAGATTCAAAACCTGAGAATTTACCAACCTGGAGAATTTATGGCACTGCTTCCTTCTGGGACGTCAGTCTCACTTTGGATCTAGACATCTGAGAAACTGAACTGCTTCAAACTGTGGAAACTGAAGTGCTCCTATTTAGGACTCAATCACATACATAAATGTTAGTTACTGTGCATTTACTGAAGTGACCTTCGCCACAGAAAAGTTAAATGCAGTGTCCGTGCTGCTGGTGCCTTGCAACTGCTTGCTGAAACTAAAGTCAGATTAATTTACTGAACTTGCAGACTATAATTTTTTCAGCACTATAGTATGCTCAGTACTGATAAAACAAGTCTATGCAGCAGACGACACGTACAATACTGTACAGTTTACAGCTTTTAATGTCTCAGATTAAGCTTTTCAGATAGCATGAATGATGTTCTCCAGTATACAGATCTAACAAGAAATAAACAGACAGAAGAATGCGAGCAATCCAAAGGACACCACAATTTATTCCAAAACGGTTAAGTGCTTTCCTCTCCATGACAGAGACTTCCTCAGAACAAAACATTAGCCTCACCCAACCAAGTTAAATACCCCCACTAATTATTCAATTGAGCAACAAATAAAATTTGAAACAGTATCATACCATTCAAAATAACATTAAAAATCACAAAAGCACATTTAAAAGTCCTAAAAGTATTAAATACATAATATTACACTCAGCACTATCATTAATCAACTGTTGAATACATACAAAACTTAAACTTATTTTTAAAATTAAAACCTCCTAAGGTTTAACCTGAAATTTGATCAAGTTTTAAAACACTGGCAATGCTAATGGTCTCATTTATGCCTGGATATCGGGAGGCATTCATGAACAATTGCCATCTTAATTCCATAAGATCTAAATGTATGTCCAAAATGCCCCCTTTCTCATCTTCCTTTACTTGCTGCAGGACCAAAAATTTAAAATGGTGTGTGGAATTTTCACTTATGTGTCTAAGTAATGCACTTGTCAACCTAACATGTCTGATGTCCCCAAATGTTCGCCCATCCTGGTCTTTAATTTCCTACTAGTTTTCCCAATGTAGAAAATGGGACACTCCTGATATTTGGCCATGTATATCACTCTTTTACTGTTACAATTATAATGACCCCTAATATACAATTTTTGTCCATTTACCTTAAAGCAGTCATCAGTTTCCAATAAATGTTGACAAAAAGAACAAGCATTACATTTAAAATTCCCCACTTTTCTACTTGTCTTCTGTGTAGGTCTTATCCCCTCTAGAATATTCTTAATACATTTGTCTCTCCTAAACACATACTTGGGGTTCTTGCCTACTTTGGAACCTATACTAGCATCAAATTGCAAAATTTCCCAATGGTCGTTTAACACCTCTATGATGGAATTGGCCATCCCATTGTAGGTTAACACCATAGACAAATTGAATTCCCCCCTTTGCCTCGTACTATTGGCATTCCTAACAAACCCATAACCCAAAATTGGTTTGTAAATCCCCTCATTTCACTTGAAAATAACCTCTTTGGTGAGCTCCTCCAAAAGCCAATCAGGATATCCCCTTTGCTTGAACATGTGGCTGATAAAGTCCAACTCGACTAAAAAAATCAGCATCAGAACTAACCATCCTGGCTGCTCTTATCAATTGCCCTTTAACCACTCCCTTCTTTTGATGCTCAGGATGGCAGCTCCCGTAATCTAAATATGAATTGGAAAAGGTTAATTTCCTGTGCATTTTGGTCAAAAATTTCATTTGGGCATAATCAATTGATAAAGCAACATCTAGGTATACTATACATTCCTTATTATATTCAAAAGTGAATTTAAAAAACTCTACGGTTACATTGATGTATAGAAAAAATTCCCTCAGACTGTCCTCTGTACCTTTCCAAATCAGGAAAAAATAGTCCAGAAACCTAGTATAGTGGACTATTTGACCACTATACTGACTGTTGAACAAATACTCTTGTTCCCAAAAAGACATAATAAGATTGGCAAAAATGGGGGCACAAGCGGCCCCCATTGCTACTCCTTTGACTTGTTTATAATAAATCCCTTCAAAAGTCCACTATACTAGGTTTCTGGACAATTTGTTATTGATTGGAAAGGTACAGAAGACAGTTTGAGGGAATTTTTTCTATACATCAATGGAACCGTAGAGTTTTTTAAATTCACTTTTGAATATAATAAGGAACATATAGTATACCTAGATGTTGCTTTATCAATTGATTATGCCCAAATGAAATTTTTGACCAAAATACACAGGAAATCAACCTTTTCCAATTCATATTTAGATTACGGGAGCTGCCATCCTGAGCATCAAAAGAAGGGAGTGGTTAAAGGGCAATTGATAAGAGCAGCCAGGATGGTTAGTTCTGATGCTGATTTTTTAGTCGAGTTGGACTTTATCAGCCACATGTTCAAGCAGAGGGGATATCCTGATTGGCTTTTGGAGGAGCTCACCAAAGAGATTATTTTCAAGCGAAATGAGGGGATTTACAAACCAATTTTGGGTTATGGGTTTGTTAGGAATGCCAATAGTACGAGGCAAAGGGGGGAATTCAATTTGTCTATGGTGTTAACCTACAATGGGATGGCCAATTCCATCATAGAGGTGTTAAACGACCATTGGGAAATTTTGCAATTTGATGCTAGTATAGGTTCCAAAGTAGGCAAGAACCCCAAGTATGTGTTTAGGAGAGACAAATGTATTAAGAATATTCTAGAGGGGATAAGACCTAAACAGAAGACAAGTAGAAAAGTGGGGAATTTTAAATGTAATGCTTGTTCTTTTTGTCAACATTTATTGGAAACTGAAGACTACTTTAAGGTAAATGGACAAAAATTGTATATTAGGGGTCATTATAATTGTAATAGTAAAAGAGTGATATACATGGCCAAATGTCAGGAGTGTCCCATTTCCGACATTGGTAAAACTAGTAGGAAATTAAAGACCAGGATGGGCTTAACATTTAGGGGACATCAGACATGCTAGGTTGACAAGTGCATTATTTAGACACATAAGTGAAAATTCCACACACCATTTTAAATTTTTGGTCCTGCAGCAATTAAAGGAAGATGAGAAAGGGAGCATTTTGGACATACATTTAGATCTTATGGAATTAAGATGGCAATTGTTCATGAATGCCTCCCGATATCCAGGCATAAATGAGACCATTAGCATTGCCAGTGTTTTAAAACTTGATCAAATTTCAGGTTAAACCTTAGAAGGTTTTAATTTTAAAAATAATTTTGAGTTTTGTATGTATTCAATAGTTGATTAATGATAGAGCTGAGTGTAATATTATGTATTTAATACTTTTAGGACTTTTAAATGTGTTTTATGATTTTTAATGTTATGTTGAATTGTATGATACTGTTTTAAATTTTATTTGTTGCTCAACTGAATAATTGGTGGGGGTATTTAACTTGGTTGGGTGAGGCTAATGTTTTGTTCTGAGGAAGTCTCTGTAGTGGAGAGGAAAGTGCTTAACCATTTTGGAATAAATTGTGGTGTCCTTTGGATTGCTCACATTCTTCTGTCAGTTTATTCTGTGGTTTGCTGTGTTTTAGTTGTGGTTAGATCTAACAAGAAATCAGATTTAACATCATACACTTTCAATGTTCTTTATATGCATTTTTTTAAAAAAGTAGTCTTTGGAATTTGCATTCTGTTAAATCAGTATTTTGGTATTTTCTGATGACATATAGTCTGTTTATTGTATTCATTTTCCAAGGTGAATAATCTTAAACTTTTAGGGAGTCTTTCCTGTTCTGTCTTTCAATTCTCCCCGCACATGATTTATTATCTGTCCTTGAAGCTTGCACCAAGTATTGGATGGCTTTTTGCTTCTCAGCTAAGAGCAGTTTATCTATTTAATGTATACATGCTAAGAAACTGAAATGTACATGCATCTAAGTGACTATATTTTCCTGGATCTAGGACTTTTGAACGAAAGTTCAAAAGCCTGAATCCATTACCACCGAACACACTTTAATGAAAGCGCTTTCATCGAAAAAGCACTTTCGTTAAAGTATGTTAAAAAAAGACACACGCAAAATCTACTTGAACGCAGATGGGCAAGCCCCCCCTGCACTCCCAATGTGGGGGGCTGTAACCCCCACTTTAATATTCTTACTTCGAGGTCGCACTACAGTGGGTAAAATGAAATTTTCCCTTACCGCACCGTAGTACAACTGGAACAACAAGCATACTTATGTGAAAGTGCTGCTTCGGTGAACAGCACTTTTGAGCAAGTATGCTCACCAAATTGGGATTCGGTGAAAGATGCAGTTGAGCATCTGTACAGATTCCATTTTCCTACAATTGTTCTAGCAAACAGAAGTGTAAATGCATTTAAGTGACTATATTTTCGTACATATATATTCTAATAAACAGAAGTGTATATGCACTGTTATAAATGTCTAAATATATATATATATATATATATATATATATATATATATATATGGTTCCCTATCAGAAGCCTGAAACACTATAAGCCTGAAAATCAAAATCCTGAAACCAAAAGCCTGAAAATTCAAAATCCCGAAAACCCAAAATCCTGAAACTCAAAATCCTGAAAACACAAATAATGCTAATATGTCACTATAAAGACACTAATATCTACCAACTGACCCTGACCCTAACCCTAACCCTAAGGTCCATCACTATCGCACACTCACCTGACCTGCGCCTAACCCTAACTCACTTAAACCGCCCCTAAGCCCAATATTTGTCACTATTGCATACATGCCTAACCCTGCCTAACCCTAACTCACTTAAACCGCCCCTAACAGAAAACCAACTGCACACTCACCTGAACCCAACGCATGACCTAACACCACAGGGCTAACAATAGCAAAGCCACAATGACATCAGTGTGTCCATTTTGTGTTTTCAGGATTTTGAGTTTCAGGATTTTGGGTTTTTGGGATTTTGAATTTTCAGGCTTTTGGTTTCAGGATTTTGATTTTCAGGCTTATAGTGTTTCAGGCTTCTGATAGGGAACTATATATATATATATATATATATATATATATATATATAGTTTTGTGTATTAGTATTAAGTTAATAGGTTTTAGGAGGGTATTGGGGTGTGTTTCTTTCATTTGAGGGCTTTCAATAAAAAAAGAAGTTTTGCTAGAAAAAAAGAGAAATTGGCTAGGAGATAATGTTCTCTGAAAGCAGTCAGGTGTTTTCCCAACTGGGAGGACTATAAAGATAAGACAAAACCAGACAGCACTTAGTAGAAGCACAGGCTGCACCATGTGTCTTAACATGAATAATCATTCTTTTAGGTTAACTTAAGTCTATCAGTGTGGCTGTCAGTTTGGGACATTTGTTCCTTTTAGAAGGGTAAAACTTCAATATTTGAAGATGTTCATAGATTTGTGTATTAGTATTAAATTAATAGGTTTTGGGGGGTATTGGAGTATGATGCATTTTTGTTTGAAGACTTTCAATACAACAAAAAGTTTTGCAAGATGTGACATGGGCTCAAATGGATATGACAAGAAACAACTGCATAAGCGTTCAACCTGCCAAACAGTGTACACATGTAACACAAATCTGAAGTAGACATTTAACAAAAAAGCTTTTATACATACAAGGTGGGAATAATAACTTTTTAATACAATGATGCCTTTTGTAATGTGTTTAAATGTCAGTGGTCTCACAGATAAATACTGTAGTGAACTATATTACAAAATGTAGAGTGCAAATAGCTATGTACAAGAGACACACTAGGAAAGAACTGAACATGTGAATTTGATAAAGAAGTTTCCAGGATGGTTATTCAGTGGACTATCTGGGACAAAAGAAATGAAGGATACTTATATTAATTGCAAGAGGAGCTTCAATAGTGATAGAAGATGATAAAAAGATAATAATGGTAGATCTGTAGTACTAATGGGTTACTGGCAAGGGAGGAGGATTACATTGGCATGTATTTATATTTCACTTAAAACTGCTGTAATGGAGCTTAAGAAAATTCTGGGAGAAACAGTCAGCTTTCATCAAGGAATATTACTTATAGATGGGGACTGGAATTTGATTTGCAGCAGTGAAAATGTGTCTGGGTGACCTAGAATGTAAAGTATAGCAAAGGAGGGTAGACGTTTGAAGAAAGTTATAAAATATTTGGCATGGAAGATGTGAATTCAGTACTAGCAGTTCAGAGTGAATTTGCATATTATTCCCCAAGATACAAAAACTGGGCTAAGCTAGACAGAATTTACATTTCACAGGAACATGTGCATTTAATTGAAGGTTTTGATATGCACCCAATAACTATTTCAGATTATGTGCCAATAATACTAAAATAAAAACACAGGGTAATGAAATAAAAATGAGATGCTGGTGCTTTCCCACCTGTCTGTTGAAATGAGAGGAATTTAAGGAATGGGCAGTATAAATAGTGGTTATCAGAGAAGATAGAAATGTCTGAAAATATAGCTAGGGAGTGGGATAAAATTGGAGTTTAAAAATAGGGTGGAAATAAAAGAATGGAAGATATGGTTAGGTTAAGAAGTAATAAGAATTAATTAGAGGGATTAACACATGTTAAAGTACTGCAAAACACAGAGAATCTCACAGAACAAGAAGAGGACCAACTGCAGAATGCTAAAGAGAAAATAAGGGATTACCTCAGAAATGTCAAAGTTAAAGTGAACTGTATTGTCATTTAGACTCCACTAGAGTAACCTAAATGAAATTGCGTGCATTAGGCTCAGTATTGAGATGACCGCGGTGCTGCAGTTGTTAGCGTTGTCACCTCACAGTGAGAGGATCTCTCATTCGATTCTCGGCTGGAGCGCCTTCTGTGTGGAGTATGCATTTCCCCAAATGGTTGAGTGGCATATAAAGGCATGCAGGTAGGTGCGTGCATGAATGGGTGTGCCTTCTTTGAAGGTTGGACATGGGGCTGGCAACTTGGCACTGTAAAAATCCACTGCCAATCATTAGCGGACCGGAGTTCCGCTGTGGCGACCCCTAACCGGGAAAAGCAGGAAGACATTACTAGGCTCAATATTGATATGACAATTGCACACATACAAATTACATATAGCATATGCAACATACGTAACATTAAGTTAGACTGTTATTTTACTACATACTACTATAAATTATTATGTTTACAGTTTTTAGTAGCTGAGTGATTGATTATTGCACATTTATTTATTGCATACTTATTTTCTGATATGTTAGAATAGCTAGCAGATAAATACTGGGCTTGACTGACATTGTAAACATAATTATGAGTGAGCATCTCAATTTCTACTGCATTATACTGGTTTGACCAACACAAGACCTTGTCAATAACTAACATTCCTGAGATTGCTTCTAGGGTTCAAGAACCTAATCACCTGTGGGAAGAAACTGTTCCTGAACCTGGTTGTTTTACAGTGGTATCATCTGCCAGATGACAAGCTTGTAAACAGACCATAGGCAGGACGTGTAGGATCACTGGCTATTTTCGTGGCCCTGTTATAGCAACATGTCATATATAAATCATATGACACTGGGAAGTTAGAGCCTGTTATTCTCTCAGCGACCTTCACTGCGCTGTGTATTGGCTTTTTGATCTGCAACTGAGCAGCCTTGGTACCACATTGTGAAGTTGCTTGTTTGGATGCTTTCTATGGTACCACTGTATAAGGTGATAAGGATGGAGGGTGGTAGATTAGCTTTTTAACCTCAGCAGAAAATGCAGGCATTGGTGGGCTTTGTTAATTATGTGGTTGGTGTTTAGTGACCAGGATAAGTCCTCCGCAATGTGGAATCCCAGGAAGTCTGTGGTACTTACTATTTCCACCCTCTCCCCATTAATCATGAGTGGAGAGTGAGCTGGATGGGTTCTGATGAAGTCTATTATGATCTTCTTGGTTTTGGTGATGTTGAGATCAAGGTTGTACTTACCACACCAGTCAATCAGTAGATTCACTTCTTCCCTGTATGCTCTTTCATCTTCATTAATGATGAGACCCATGACTGTTGTGTCATCTGCAAACTTGATAATGTGATTGGTAGTAAATCTGGCTATATTGTCATGAGTTAATATGATAAACAATGTGAACTCAACAGAGATCCTTGGGGTACTCCTGTGTTAACTGTGATGTTTCTTGCACACACATACTTTTTGTGTTTTTTCAATCAAAAAGTCCAGTATCTAGTTGTGCATGTGGTTACTAATGCCTAGATGGACAAGTTTATTGATTAGCTGTTGTGGGATAACTGTGTTGAATGCTGAACTAAATTCAGTAAACAGCATCCTAACGTAATTGCCCTTATTCTTCAGGTGTGCCATTGTGAGATGTAGTGCAACCAAGATGGCATCTTCCATGGAGCAATCTGCATGATATGCAAACTGTAGTGGGTCAAGTGCAGCTGGTAGTTTTGCTGACAGGTGTTTTTTGACCAGTCTTTCAAAACCTTTCTTGATAGTGGATGTGAGTAACGGAGTTTAGAAAGATTGCTGTTAAGCAATTGTTTTTGATAATAACTCTAGGGCCACAAAAACTTTTAGCACAACGACTACGGCAAACGAAAGTAGAAATGGCTGTCACCAAGCTTAGGAAGCCTATGACAAGGATGACAACAAGGGATCTTGTAGAAGTATTAGAAATATTTCAGAAATTCTATGAAAGTCTGTATAAAGCAGAGACATATGGAAATTAAGAAAAGGTACAAATGGAAATGTTTATGAAAGAGTTAAATATACCAAGGTTAGAGATAGAGGATGTTCAATTACTAACAGTTAGGATAGGAGGAGATGAGATAAAAAAGGTGATGTGTAACCAATCTACAGGAAAGTCCCCAGAAATAGATGGTATTCCTGTGGAAGTTTGGAAGCTAAGAGGGAAAAACTGATAAAGAACGGGGAAGTTTTGCTTAACAGTATTTTCAGAGGAGGAGAAGTACCAACATCCTGGAAGAAAGTGGTAGTAGCTGTAATACGTAAAGAGGGTAAACATACATCAGATCCAGCTTCATATAGGCCCATTTCAATACTAAATCATGATTATAAAGTGTTTATGTCTATAATGGCTAAAAGAATGGGAAAAGTGATGCCAAAATTGGTAGATATGGATCAATGTGATTTTGTGGAGGGGAGGCAAACATTTGACAACATTAACAGAACAGTGATGATTCAGAGGGAAGCAAAATGTAAGAAAATGCCACTGTTCTTTTTGGGTCTTGATGCAGAGAAAGGATTTGACAGAGTAAGCTGGGACTTTATGAGGAGAGCAACTGAAGCATTTGCAGCCCCTGATAAAATTATAAGGTTGATTAGGAGGATATATGAGGGAACCAAGATGAAAATTAAAGTGTGTGGGGGTCCTCTCTGATAATCTCTGCTTGAGCAGCGGAATTAGGCAGGGTGTCCTCTCTCCCCTTTGTTATTTGCATTATATTTAGAACTACTGGCAAAGAAAATAAAGGACTCAGAAATTTAAGGATATAATTGGTATGGTCTATTTGCAGATGACATTACTTTATACCCAACAAAACCAGAAAGAGACATTGCAGTGCTGTGCAACATGCTGAGACAGTTTCAGGTCTTTTTGGGATACAAAATTAATGAAGCTAAAATAAAAGGAATAGCAGTAAATTATGTATCCACATATGAATTGGTTGAGCAGTATCCATACTTATGGTGACATGATAAAATGAAGTATTTAGTAGTATAGATTACCAATGCTACCAGTGTGGCAGCTAAGGATATGTGGGAAGAGACTGAACAAAAGATAATACAAAAGCTGAGAAGAAAATGGAAGCTCTGTAATATGAATATCAATAGTACGATACACAGGTCAGGCATATTTTTATCAACTGGACAAGATGTTGTGGATAGCAATTAATAAAGAGCTGAAGGATTTTATCTGGAAGGAGAAGATGGCAGGACTCAATTGGGATAAGCTTATTCTTCCAATAGAACAGGACAGATTGGGATTACCCTATTTGAAGGGGTATTTCAGAGGAACACAATTAGGGCTCCTATACATAGCACAAGCAGAAAACTATAGTTCTTAGTGGAAGGAGATGGTGATGAAACGGGGGAAGCTCAAGTAACAGGGAGAGACTGAGATTTTGGATGTAGACCTTTAAGGAGAACAACAATAATTATGCAGAATAGTATATTCATAAAGTAGCAGACGGTATTCTAAGAACTAAGCCAACATGGGAATGGAGAAAGGAGATTCTGCTAATAGGGATGACTGCAATTAGGGATACAGGCAATAAGAATCGAGGGCTGGAATATATTGGAGAAAACTGGCAAAGGAACCAAGGTATTGGAGCAAATAACTAGAGAGGGAAAGGTAATAGAATGGGAAGATGCTAAGAACTTATTTGGACTGCAGGTTAGAGATTGACCTCCCTATCAAGGATTGATATCAGGGTATAGGCAAAGAGAAAGAATTAGAGGAGTCCTAAATGAAAGACCAGCACTGGTAGAGTTTTTAGTAGAATCCAGAACAGAAATTGATGTTAAGAAAGGAATAATTAGCAGAGCATGTAAAATATTGCATGATAACTAAAACAATCAATCAGAGGAGGTCGGGAAGGATTGAGAAGAGAGATTGGATAAGCAATTCACAAACAAACAATCAGTGGATATAGGTATGTTTCTTAAATATGTAACAAAATCAAAAAGATTTAGGATCTTTTCCTGGAAGTGTTTACATAGGTATTCCTATACCCCAAGCAGAGTGCAAAGAATTTTTTCTCAGGTTGACAGCAAATGTCAGAGGAGTGATGGGAAAGAAAGAGGTAACTGGGAACATATTTTCTGGGACTGTAATGAGTTGGCAGACTTTAAAGGTTCCCTGGAGACTGCTCTGTCAGAGATACTGGTTGAGCAAATCGGAGTAACTAGGGAGATGATTTTTTGAGCTATGATACAGAATTGGAATTGCCTAGACATAGTAAGGCCTTGCTGTGTCTAATTATGATGACTGCCAAAAAAGCAATTACCAGAAAATGGAAATGAAAGTCTAAACCAATTTTACTAGAAGTAGGGAAGATAGTAACAGAGATAAAACAACTAGAACTGGGGTCTTTAGAAAAGGGTAGGATGTATACATAAAGAGAAGGAATGAGGTTTAAAAAAAAGGCAGGATTTGAATGGACTATATAATGGTTGACTGACTGTATATATTAAAAGACAACTGTGGGAAACAGTGTATTAATTCCCATCTAAACTCACTTTCCCACATCTAATGATCTCACCACTCAAAAATGACATTACCTTACAAGGAATCATTTATTTTCTCTGTTTTTGCAATTCCAGTCAAACAGATATCGGTACTGCGAGCCATTTACCCTAAAAGTTTACTCTCATGCTTACTAGATCCTCTGACAAGTAGCCCATCTTTGGGAATGCAGATTTCAGCAGAATTCAGTGGAACACACCCTTCTCTTCTATTCTTATCCAAGAAACGCCCGCTGTTGAATTATTCACGCCCCCTTTAGAATTATCATGCCCTTAAATATGCCTTCCGATGTGCTTAGAAAACATCCTCATCCAGAAGCAGGAACTTCTTTAGAGTTAGCTGTTGTTGTGTGTCTTTGTTTTGTTAAAGGATTGTGTGAATTGTAGAGTTGAGGAGTGCACCTACCTATGTTCTGTGGTTTGTATTTTCACTGGTTGCATGGTCAGTCAGTAATGGTGAGTTAGAATTGTGACTTTCTTGTTTAGTTGCTAGGTTTATGTAAATCTGAGGTAAGAAAAACAACCAGGGAACTTCTAGTGAAGTCAAACTTCCATAGATTGATTTGTTTAACATGTCCCTTTGCAAATGCCCTTAAACATTTTTGAAGAGTTTCTTCCTTTGTGTGCTTGTTATATGGCGGATCCTGACAGGCAGCTCACCGTGACCTTCTCCTTGTTCAGCCTGGTGAGTGGGACGTCAGTGTGCCTGACGATAGAGTCACTTATTACAAGTGTATCAGGTGTGTTGTTTGTCCTTAAGGGCTGTGACTGTTTGGCACACTGATTTTGTGAACTACGTGTTTCATTATTTTGTTGTGTGGTAGAGGTTGCTTGGATGTCTGCTTTGGAGGTCTCTGCTGTTTAGGCAGATTTGTATTTAGAGCCTCCGAGTATGTTTTAGTGTGTTTATGTGTTTGATTTGATGATGTGGTAGGTCTATGTGCGACTGGATTTGTGGTGTGTATGGTTACCTTTTCCCTCTGACTGGCTGTGCCAGTATTGCGTTGAGAGAGCTTAGCCTCCAGTTTGGCTATATGGTTGCATCTCTCACATATATTAGTATTTGTTGGGAGGAAGAGTGGGTTGTTTGTGTACATGAGGCAGTTGTAACATTGCCTCAGGATTCCCAGATTCACCAGCTGGACTGGAGAAGAAACTGGCAACTGACCTTTGGACATGCCGGTATAGTATAAGTAACTCCTTTAAGGCTGACAAAAAGGACCAATAGGGGAATGAGTATTCATAGGGCGTATATGAGGATGCAGTGCTATTAGTTTATTAGTGCTAACTTATATAATTGCTTGTAAGAGCAATGCTAGGTTATAGGTTTAGAATAAGGTCTTTACTTGAGAGGATAGATCAGATCTAAGGGAAAAAGTGAAGAGCAGACTTTGTGGAGCCAAGAATGGTTTAAGCCTGGTTAGCGCTGCCAGATGCTGCGCTATCTAAAGCAGCAAAGTGGCTAACAAACAATGAGATGATAGAGATTTTGGGTTCAAATCCGACATTTGTATATAAAATGGGATCAAACTTAAAAAGTATATTTGAAAAAGGGAGCAAAAGTGAGGAGAGGGATAAAACAAAACACATGCACTAGGAAATGTGGTTGTTGTAACCAGTGCAGTTACATATTAGAGGACGCTGAGTTAAAATTGAAGAATTATAACAGAACAAAAATATTTTTTAAAAGGGGAAATTGCAATACAAAATTTTTAGTATATTTGGCCAAATGCACAATATGTCCGTCATACTATATAGGTAAAACGGAACAGAATTTTAGAAAGAGAATATATGCACATACATACAGTATTAAGAGCAGAGATGAGAAAAATGCATTGGCCAAGCATATTATTAATAAAGGCAGTGAACATCAATTCAGGTTTGGTATTTTAGAGGTGGTGAAACAAAACCCCAGAGGGGGCAACATTAAAAGTAAATTACATTTCAGCGAAAGCTATTGGCAAATATTAACAGATGCTACCACCCCCCCAGGTCTGAATGACTTCATATCTATGAAAAGTATTTTGGAATATTTGTAATATATTATACATAAAAAAAAATTATTGATTAATAATTTTTATTTTACAAAGCACTTAGGATTCATTTTATGATATTATACATTAGAGGTAATAATGCTATGATGTATTGTACTTATGATAGCATTTGTAGATATTTTTAGATTTTTAGTGAATATCACTTTAACTGAGAGTTCAAGGATTAAGTTTTTTGGCGCCAATTTCAAATATTTAAGCAATCAATTTTAACAGCTGTGTGTTCTGATGAAGCCTACGTTGTCTGTAGGTGAAAGCGCTTAACCCAGTTATTTCGTATTTGTAATAAAAGGTTCGGTTTTTATTGTATATGAAATCGCGATTGTCTGATTCAAAGGAAGGTGTCACATCGCATTTCACGGATCATTGGTGTTTCAGCATCTTCTACAAATGCCGTTTGTGCTGGAATTCTATCCAAGTAAGGAAATGGGCAACACAGGAACTATTCAAAAGTCCAGAATACAGTAATGCCTGTATAAGGGACTATTCTAGGTCAGGAAAGGCGGGAAACAAGGATTTTTTTTTGTTTTTTTCTTTTTTTCAGAAAAACAGCAGGAAAAGTACAGTAAATTCTAAACACAGGCTAGCGCACTTGAGTGGGCAGCTCAACAGTTAAATTCAAACAAACAAACTTTTACAAGTGCAGGTATAAGAAAACACAAAACATAGGCTTAAAACAGGTAAATCAGCAGTTTAAACTCGCTTTTCGGCGAGGAAAGATGGTCGCACAGGTAACAGTAAATTATACTTAAATCTTGAAAACAGTCACTCTTTTCGTTTCTCTGCTGCTAGCACCATAGTAAGGGGGGTGTGGGGGGCATAACCTCCCACCTATTTTAAATATTTTGAACTATATACATGGATACTTGCAATTCCATTAAGTTACTCTTTTCTGAATATAATATATATCCAAACTATGTGGGGGCAGTGCCCCCCACCCCCCATACTATGTATGCTAACTCCAGGGTCGCACTACAGTGGGGAAAATGCCATATATAACTTTCAGTGAAATGTGTTTCAGTAAATTGTATTTTCAATGAATTGAGGTTTCAGTGATTTGTGCAATGTCATTTGACTTTCAGTGAAATGTCCTTTCTGTGACTAGTCCTAGACCCATATTATATATATATATATACATATATATATATATATATATATATATATATATATATATATATATATATATATATATACATATATATTTATATATATATATATATTTTTATTATTCAGTTACAATACAGTCAGGACCTACTCTTGGTACATTTTTAACACAAGCAACTTTACAAATCCATTTTCAACATAAGAATCTGTACAAATTAATTTGATCAGTTAGTTTGATCAGTTTGATATTCAAACAACATATAATTATTTACTAAATTCCAGTTAGCTGTGCTGGCATATGTTACACATCTACCGCCTTACTTCTCCTGGCATAGCTGGCAACACCTCACATCGTCACACCCTGGCTTATGCAGAGTGCTCAGCTGCTGCATGCAACTATATTTGTTAGACCACTGATCAAGTAATCAGTACAGCTAGGTAGATAGGCCACTGTCATAATGTGAAAATGCTAGTGCACATTATGCCTGTGTCGTGTCCAACTTGTGGGTCTGTGAAGAACAAGTTTGATGCTTTGCTTTACTGTCCTAACAGTCGTTACTTCATTAATTTGCATATGTAGCTTCAAGCTCTTATTCCTATACACATCTAAATGACAGCTGCCACTGCACAGTCCCCTTCATATTTGTATGAAATGTATATCTTAAGAAGATATGCGCAGTTACTTCCACATGCAATATATAAAGCTGGCAATAATGGAAGTAAATACTAATACATTTAGAGGTACACACTCTGACAGTGTGCACATATAACTGCCATCTGTATAACGAATCCTAGTAAAGTGTATAAAGAAATATCATATGGATCTCTTCAGGTAGAAAGCCTCTACATTCTCCCCTGGTAGAGGAGGAAGTTCTGTAAAATAGCCTTCTGAGCTGCAAGAGAATGCAAAAAAAAAAAGACTTCAAAATTACATGTCTTGTACTAGCATATATAAATTACAAGGCAATTTAAATGACAGTCAGCTATTAGAAGTACAATGCAGCTGAAGGGCCCTTACTCTAACCTCTTCTTCCCATGGCTAAGAAGGTTAGCATGGCCACTATTATAGCACCAGCACCACTCACTCGAGCAGGTTATGCTAGTGTCCTTGAACACTAGCCTGGCAAGACTGTGCCAGGCTTTCAGTTTATATTGAGGAGTCTCATAGGAGACCCCATTTAGAACCCAATACTGTTTTCTATGCAGCAAGAATACACACATCTTGTTTTCTTTGCTGTATCACTGGGCAGCTCAGCCAAGATCAGTGCTCAAGATCTCCACAAAACTATGGGAGCTCTCTTGCAGTCATGCATTTTGAGTTTGTCAACTCATGACGTGCAACTTTGGACATCTAGTTAGCATTACCAGTCACGGCGTCACCATTGCTTAGTGCAGAAATTCATAGTATGGCATCATGGTGTTACAGTGTAAAACTGACACTGAAAGTGTCTGCTAGCTTCTTGCTGGTTATGTGAGTTAGCTGTTTTGCTGTTTAGTGCTTCTGTAGGAAACAAATGTAAAATGCATTTAACCACCATCCAACAAGGGTCACTGACCTGTACAGACAAGCTCATTGCTGTTTGCTGATTTTCATTCAAGGGCCTCTTAGCATGGCATTAGTCATTGCCACAATGACGAGAGATGTGCAATTCAGGCACATTCATTAGTTGCTGCCTCATTAGCATGATAATCATGCTAAAAGCTTCAACACTTCGTGATACATGCACCCTCATCCACAATGGGGCTCATCATGTTAAAGAAGATTGCAAAGGAGCAAAAAACAGTTGGGGTTGAAAGGTTACAAAACAGAACTTTTAAGTATAATTTTTGTTTTGGAAAGTTAGCTGTCACATGCTAGTATGCCTCTTATTCTGCCTGACGATTTTCCTGAAAGTATAAACATGTAGATTTTGTTCATGTTGTTCTTTAAAGGTACAGCCATGCTGCCAGTGGCAGCGGGGGTGTAGGATAAATGGGAGACTTCTGTGGAGTAATGCAATGACCCACAATAGCTTTATTACTGCTCTGTGTTAATACAGTCCATGCATATCTATTTTCCAAGAGCAGAGATGTTTAATGATTACTGATATGGCAGTTGTCTGAAGAGCTGTACAGCTTTTAAAGTCTTACAGCAGTTGCTTTAATAGTTGCTGTCTAATGCTCATGGGTGTGGAGTGGTTGGGTTATGCAGATGATATACCTGGTGGATGGTTCCTATAAATAAGGACACATTCTCTTAAAAGTGGATGTGACTGGTAGATAATTCCATTTGTATTCTTATCACTAGGGGCAGAAAGTAGGAAATAGATAGGTAGAATGTAAACACTATATTACTTTAAGCAGTAAACATATCAGCCCCAAATACTTATGTTTGTGTAACTCCAAAACCTGCTTCCTACAGCAGAAGCTAACATCTTTCTGGTATTTAACAAATCATCTCTGAAATTACTGAAGTATTTCTGGCCTTGGTTGGGTATGCTTTTTCAAATGTTTGTTGCATAACTTACTGTATGTATAGAAACAAAATAGCCCATGAATATACCTGTTTCCTGTGATACATGTGGCCTGAGAGTATGTTCTCCTGGTGGCATGTACAATACTTATAATGTTCAGCTGTGGAATACTGTAAAAGGCCATTACATGTCATCTCCATAGGAATTCCACTTTTTTAGAGGGGGTTGTGCCTGATAACACCTGAGGAAATGTTCTAGCCCATACGTATCCTATATATATGTGCGTTTCCAGACATGCATAAATCAAGGTCACATAGTTCTCATTACACTGGCACCCTGCACTTTAAATATGTGTAGACATATGCCAGATAGAGATATAAAACTGATTGTATATGTTTTATATCCGTTTTAGACCAGTATGCCACAGCATGCTGCACTTAGGAAAAGTAAGTTCTCCCATACAGCAAATGCTACACTGCTGCACGCTCCCCATCTCTATGTTCGGGGAAGGTCAGCCAAATCAAATCTGACTGGCCTTTCATAACCACATCTGGCAGAATGTCATTAATGTCATCAGTGCTGTCAGTGGCCAGAACAAGACATATGAGGCATCAGTCCATTGACAATATAACTTCTGCAAACAGCTGGGCAACCCACCTGGCACAGGAGCAAAGGGCAATAGGAAGTGGCCTGCTGATTGCACCACCATTAACAGGGATGGAGGAATTCATGGCATCTCTGTGTATGGGTCCAGACAGTTCCACAATCCAGTCTTGGAGACTGAGGCAGAGCTGATCTGAACACTAAGAGTATCTGTTGGTGATGCCCCAGGTGGGTATATGTTAACATGGACAACTATGTGCCACAATAGGTAAATGTCTGGTGTACTACAACTTATAACTAAGACAACTTCATTTTGCAGGAACATCAGGGTTTCAGGTACAGAGGCCACTGTCACAATGTATGTTAACAATGAATCTCCTATACCACTATATTAAGTAGCACTTTTTCAATTACTAGCCTTTATGTATTTGAGAAGGGTCTTTTTTAAGTTTGAGTAATTTGTTTTGGTGTTTTTCATGGGTGCAGTGCTATAAGGGTCCTCCATCATGGCTGCACAGCTGCCTGATGTTAGGGAACTATCCCATTTTGTCTGATTATGATGGTACTAAATCCCACCACAGTCAGGGGTCACTGTGCTATTGTTAGAAATAGGCAATGTTATATTCATATCCCTATACCATTCAAATTATATAGGCTCTGTACCTGTACAACCCACCCCACGAACACAGCATAACACACAAGTACAGGAAGATACAGGCAGATCTACCTGGGGAGGAATATCTTAATTTGTCTCACAAGCTATGACACTACCTTAAATTAGTGCAAGGTGAGAAACAGCACTAGGTTTAATTAGTGCAGGGTGAACAATGGCACTACCTTACATTAGTGCAGGATGAGCAACAGCACTACCTTAAATTAGTGCAGGGTGAGCAATGGCACTTCCTTAAATTAGTGCAGGGTGAGCAATGGCACTTCCTTAAATTAGTGCAGGGTGAACAATGGCACTACCTTAAATTAGTGCAGGGTGAGCAAAAACATTACCTTAAATTAAAAATCATATATTTATATATGTGTGTATGTTTGTGTGTGCGCACACATGCATGCATCTGTTTGTTAGTATACAGGCACTATAAAATCAGGCACGAATAATCACTTACTACCCGCTAAGTTTAAACTCAGAATTTTTTGGTTAGGTGAGTTTTTATACTAGAAAAACTTAAATAAAAAATGCTGAGTCCCATAAAAGTGGGTTAGTTAATTGATTTTTTGATAGGTGTAAAGAAACTTATGTGGAAGCACTTTTTTAGAAAATGATCTAAATAAACTACATTTGACTGGTATAATGAAGCATAAAGGCAAACATGAATTAAGCACAACATAAGAAAAAAAAGGCACTGTGATAGGGAATATCACTTCATTTTTTTATTTCCAGTATTTTCTTCCTGAAATGAAAATATTTATACTTTTGATTTTTAAGGAAAATTGATTTGTAAGGGTAAAGACAGTGGCCTGGAAAGCCAAGTGCCCATATGGAAATGAAGGCTGGAGTAATCCCAACAACAGGATCTCTCCAAATTTTGACCAGTTTCAGCCAACTACTTGTGAACTTAGGTCTCCCCAGTTAACAGAGGTTAAGGTAATAGAATGGTAGAATGCAAAGAAGCCAAGGATTTATTTGGACTGCAGGTTAGAGATTGCCTTCCCAATCAAGGACTGATATCAGAGTATAGGTAAAGAGAAAGAAATAGGGGGTCCTAAACGAAAGACCAGCACTGGTAGAGTTTTTAGTAGAATCTAGAACAGAAGCTGCCAGAAGTTAGAAAGGATTGGGAAGAGAGACTGGATATGCAGTTCACAAAGAAAGAATGAGAGGATATATGTATATCTCTCAAATATGCAACATCTAAAAGATTTAGGATTTTTGCCTGGAAAAGTTTACATAAATATTGTTAAACTCCAAGTAGACTCCAGAAAATTTTTCCTCAGGTAGACAGTAAATGTTGGAGGTATGACAGGGAAGAAAGAGGTACTTGGGAACATATTTTTGATAGTGCAGTGGGTTGGCAGGCTTTAGGAATTCCCTGCGGGATGCACTGTTGGAGATACTGGGTGGACAGATTGGTGTGGTGAAGGACATGATTTTTCTGAGCTATAATACAGAATTTGAATTGCCTAGACATGGTAAGGCCTTGTTGTGTCTAACTATGGTGGCTGCCAAAGAAGCAATTACTAGAAAATGGAAAACAAAATCTAAACCAACTACATTGCAAGTAGCGAATATAGTAACAAAGGTAAAATTGCTGGAATTGAGATCTTTAGAAAGGGTAGGAGCCAAACACATACAAAAAATGGGAATTGTGGGAACAATACAGGGAGGAATAAGGTTTAAAAGCAGGAAGGACTTAAATGAGCTATGGAATGTTTGACTGAAAATGATTGGATAGATTATAAGTGATATATAATGTTTGCAAATGGGAGTGTGTCATTAGGGTTTATGATGTAAAATGCTTGCAACTAGGATTGTGCCAGTCTGGTTTTGTTTTCATTTATATAAATGTATGATTACTTATGTTGTAAGTGATGATTTAATAAAGATGTTTCTTGTTCAAATCTAATGTTGTTGATTATATGATATATAGCAATATATGTGAATTATAACGCTTGTAAATGTAAACTTGTTAATACAGTTTGATTACTTTTATATAAATGTAAATGTAAATTTGCCTGTGTCACAAAAGTGATATTTCAATAAAGGTGTTTCAAAACAAAAAGGGATTCAGTTGTGAAGATCAGCATGGTCAGCTCCACCACTTTGTAGTCCAGTTTGTAGTCAGAACATGGCCAAAAGGTTATATTTGACCAATGAACACTAACATGGTGAAGGGAACCACTAAATACCAGGAATTAGTTTTAAAGTGCCACAAATGCAATGACATCAAAACGGTGATAGAGTGGTGTGGTGATACACCAGAGATTCATTTCTAAAGTGCCGTACTGGAGCCAATTTTACTATCAGGATGGAGTAGCCAGTAGATCACCAGGGATAATATGAAGTGCCTTAATGGCACATAATCGTAAAGGTTAATTGGGGGTGCTGGAACCAACACTTATCAGGATCATCATTTAAAGTGCTGCAATGGCAACTATGTTACTGTGAGGATTAGGGGGTTGGTAAGATACATGTTCTACAGCGATGTATCAGCATCAACTTTACTCTGGGTACCAGCTGGATGGAGGGATACACTAGACACCAGGGATAAAGTGAAGTGCTATAATGGTACATAAATTGCAAGGATAATCGAGGGGGGGAATCACAGGACAGCAGGAATCATCATCTAAAGTGCTGTACTAGCACTGACATTACTACAGGAATTGGGGGTGGGGGAATACATGCTCTATAGTGCCGTACCAGCACCAATGTTACAATGGGGACTGGGGGTAAGGGTATACACTAGACACCAGGGACTGCTTTAAGTGCTATGGTGGCACCAATGTTACTACAGTGTGCAGGGGTATACACTAGACACCATGAATTACTCCCTGAAGTACCCCAAAGTACAAAGCAGCATAATGGGAATGGGGGAACCACTAGACACACACTATCAAGTGTCATAATGGCACCAAAAATATACCAGGATTGGGGAGTATCACTGCATACCAGGGATAAGTGCCATAATGTCCCACTTTTCATAAGGGTAATGAAGGGCGGATGGAACCACTACACCACCCTGGCTGACTCTAAGGTGACATAACAGCACCAGCAGTGTATCTAGGATTGGTGGATACACTAGACACCAGGGCCTAATACATACATGCCATTATCGCACTACATGTTTACAGGGGTAGGGAGAAGCAAAGGATGATAGAGAAAAGTACAAGAACTGTGGTGTGTGTGTGTGCATGTGTGTGTGTGTGTGTGTGTGTGTGTGTGTGTGTGTGTGTGTGTGTGTGTGTGTGTGTGTGTGAGAGAGAGAGAGACTGGAGTGGAGGTTTTACTGCCTACACAAGCCGCAGGTTACTACCATGTCTTGCAGATTAGCCATGATCTGCACATCATTGTAATAACTGATTCAGGAAAAATGAAAATGAGCTAATAATGAGGTCTTAACTTGTTGTGACTAGAAAGTTCCTGAAGAGCAAACGGGCGAGTTGCACTAGAAGGACCTTTCAAGAGTGAGTTTAATGAACAGCTGGGCACTTATAGTGTAGCTGAAAAAAATCTGTAACTTTTTATGTGAGGAAATTGCCACCTGGGATCACAGGTTGACCGCGACCTTAACTTTGACCACCATGTGTCTACTGTTGTAAGGAAAGCTTTTCACATAGCTCACTTGATTAGTAAAGGCATTGCCTGGAGAGCAAAATAAGTTATAACCCTTTAGACTCTGCACTTATCTGGCCCATAATGGAGTATAAAACCCTATTTGGTATGTACCACACTAAGCACCTACAGGAATTAGAAAGACCTCAAAGGTTTCTAACAAAGAATATCAAGAGCCTCCACCATGTGCCTTGCATGGACTGACTAAAATCCATGTCACTATACTCCGTATTATATAGACTCCTTAGGGGAGACTAATGCCTGGCCTGCAGAGGAACACAAGACCCAAACCTAATGAACTTACTGCAAATCAGTAAATCACGTGGGTCTAGGGCTACCAGCCTGCAATTTAAATAGGACACGCTGGAAGGACAGATTTATCTCACAGTGACTGCCACGTTTTTGGAACAGGCCAGCAATTCATGTGAAACAGAGCATCTCTAAGACACTGTTCAAGAGGAACCATGATGAATGGGTGGGGCACTGTAAATTCTTACTGGGGATAGTGCCCACAACCCTTCTGGACATGGGCAGTCATCACTAAATGACTAGTACTTCTGCAGTACTATATTGGGTTGAAACGGCTAGGCTTAAAATGACCTCTGGGCTGATAGTTTAGTAATCTCCTATGATCCTATGAAATGCACATTTCTGGAGTGTAACAGATTACTTTGCATGTATGTATTTTGATAATATTTATCAAAATGCACAGACTATTTTGCATCTGCGTATTCTGATAAATATTTTAAAGTCAATAAAGTCTGTAGTTGCTGCAGATATTGAGATATACTGTTTAGTGATGTATGCCTTGCTTGTTTGCTGTTTTGTGGCATCCCTGGTTACATACATACACACACACACACACACACACACACACACACACACACACACACACACACACACATATATATATATATATATATATATATATATATATACAGCAACATTTTAAGTTTTTAAGTTTATTTACTTAAAATCTATCCCTGATTTTTGACCTTGGTGTCCCCAATATTTTTGTCCGGATTTATTGCACCAAGAAGTTGAGAAGTTTGTATGTGACACTACTACAGGTACCTTGCTTATTTAAAATGGACACATTCACAGGCCTTTTCTGGTCTATTATTTAAGTGAATTTGTTTATTTATTTATGACTCATTCACTGCCTGTGAGGTAGTGGGAAGGTTAACTGTACTATATGTGGGCAATTTAGATGTAAATTAGCTAGTCAAACAGTATTCTTTTAGTTGCTGAGGGAAAGAAAATGTTGCTTTATCAATTGATTATGCCCAAATGAAATTTTTGACCAAAATACACAGGAAATCAACCTTTTCCAATTCATATTTAGATTACGGGAGCTGCCATCCTGAGCATCAAAAGAAGGGAGTGGTTAAAGGGCAATTGATAAGAGCAGCCAGGATGGTTAGTTCTGATGCTGATTTTTTAGTCGAGTTGGACTTTATCAGCCACATGTTCAAGCAGAGGGGATATCCTGATTGGCTTTTGGAGGAGCTCACCAAAGAGATTATTTTCAAGCGAAATGAGGGGATTTACAAACCAATTTTGGGTTATGGGTTTGTTAGGAATGCCAATAGTACGAGGCAAAGGGGGGAATTCAATTTGTCTATGGTGTTAACCTACAATGGGATGGCCAATTCCATCATAGAGGTGTTAAACGACCATTGGGAAATTTTGCAATTTGATGCTAGTATAGGTTCCAAAGTAGGCAAGAACCCCAAGTATGTGTTTAGGAGAGACAAATGTATTAAGAATATTCTAGAGGGGATAAGACCTACACAGAAGACAAGTAGAAAAGTGGGGAATTTTAAATGTAATGCTTGTTCTTTTTGTCAACATTTATTGGAAACTGAAGACTACTTTAAGGTAAATGGACAAAAATTGTATATTAGGGGTCATTATAATTGTAATAGTAAAAGAGTGATATACATGGCCAAATGTCAGGAGTGTCCCATTTCCGACATTGGTAAAACTAGTAGGAAATTAAAGACCAGGATGGGCGAACATTTAGGGGACATCAGACATGCTAGGTTGACAAGTGCATTATTTAGACACATAAGTGAAAATTCCACACACCATTTTAAATTTTTGGTCCTGCAGCAATTAAAGGAAGATGAGAAAGGGAGCATTTTGGACATACATTTAGATCTTATGGAATTAAGATGGCAATTGTTCATGAATGCCTCCCGATATCCAGGCATAAATGAGACCATTAGCATTGCCAGTGTTTTAAAACTTGATCAAATTTCAGGTTAAACCTTAGAAGGTTTTAATTTTAAAAATAATTTTGAGTTTTGTATGTATTCAATAGTTGATTAATGATAGAGCTGAGTGTAATATTATGTATTTAATACTTTTAGGACTTTTAAATGTGTTTTGTGATTTTTAATGTTATGTTGAATTGTATGATACTGTTTTAAATTTTATTTGTTGCTCAACTGAATAATTGGTGGGGGTATTTAACTTGGTTGGGTGAGGCTAATGTTTTGTTCTGAGGAAGTCTCTGTAGTGGAGAGGAAAGTGCTTAACCATTTTGGAATAAATTGTGGTGTCCTTTGGATTGCTCACATTCTTCTGTCAGTTTATTCTGTGGTTTGCTGTGTTTTAGTTGTGGTTAGATCTAACAAGAAATCAGATTTAACATCATACACTTTCAATGTTCTTTATATGCATTTTTTTAAAAAAGTAGTCTTTGGAATTTGCATTCTGTTAAATCAGTATTTTGGTATTTTCTGATGACATATAGTCTGTTTATTGTATTCATTTTCCAAGGTGAATAATCTTAAACTTTTAGGGAGTCTTTCCTGTTCTGTCTTTCAATTCTCCCCGCACATGATTTATTATCTGTCCTTGAAGCTTGCACCAAGTATTGGATGGCTTTTTGCTTCTCAGCTAAGAGCAGTTTATCTATTTAATGTATACATGCTAAGAAACTGAAATGTACATGCATCTAAGTGACTATATTTTCCTGGATCTAGGACTTTTGAACGAAAGTTCAAAAGCCTGAATCCATTACCACCGAACACACTTTAATGAAAGCGCTTTCATCGAAAAAGCACTTTCGTTAAAGTATGTTAAAAAAAGACACACGCAAAATCTACTTGAACGCAGATGGGCAAGCCCCCCCTGCACTCCCAATGTGGGGGGCTGTAACCCCCACTTTAATATTCTTACTTCGAGGTCGCACTACAGTGGGTAAAATGAAATTTTCCCTTACCGCACCGTAGTACAACTGGAACAACAAGCATACTTATGTGAAAGTGCTGCTTCGGTGAACAGCACTTTTGAGCAAGTATGCTCACCAAATTGGGATTCGGTGAAAGATGCAGTTGAGCATCTGTACAGATTCCATTTTCCTACAATTGTTCTAGCAAACAGAAGTGTAAATGCATTTAAGTGACTATATTTTCGTACATATATATTCTAATAAACAGAAGTGTATATGCACTGTTATAAATGTCTAAATATATATATATATATATATATATATATATATATATATGGTTCCCTATCAGAAGCCTGAAACACTATAAGCCTGAAAATCAAAATCCTGAAACCAAAAGCCTGAAAATTCAAAATCCCGAAAACCCAAAATCCTGAAACTCAAAATCCTGAAAACACAAATAATGCTAATATGTCACTATAAAGACACTAATATCTACCAACTGACCCTGACCCTAACCCTAACCCTAAGGTCCATCACTATCGCACACTCACCTGACCTGCGCCCTAACCCTAACTCACTTAAACCGCCCCTAACCCCAATATTTGTCACTATTGCATACATGCCTAACCTGCGCCCTAACCCTAACTCACTTAAACCGCCCCTAACAGAAAACCAACTGCACACTCACCTGAACCCAACGCATGACCTAACACCACAGGGCTAACAATAGCAAAGCCACAATGACATCAGTGTGTCCATTTTGTGTTTTCAGGATTTTGAGTTTCAGGATTTTGGGTTTTTGGGATTTTGAATTTTCAGGCTTTTGGTTTCAGGATTTTGATTTTCAGGCTTATAGTGTTTCAGGCTTCTGATAGGGAACCATATATATATATATATATATATATATATATATATATATATATATATATAGTTTTGTGTATTAGTATTAAGTTAATAGGTTTTAGGAGGGTATTGGGGTGTGTTTCTTTTTTTTGTTTGAGGGCTTTCAATAAAACAAAAAGTTTTGCTAGAAAAAAAGAGAAATTGGCTAGGAGATAATGTTCTCTGAAAGCAGTCAGGTGTTTTCCCAACTGGGAGGACTATAAAGATAAGACAAAACCAGACAGCACTTAGTAGAAGCACAGGCTGCACCATGTGTCTTAACATGAATAATCATTCTTTTAGGTTAACTTAAGTCTATCAGTGTGGCTGTCAGTTTGGGACATTTGTTCCTTTTAGAAGGGTAAAACTTCAATATTTGAAGATGTTCATAGATTTGTGTATTAGTATTAAATTAATAGGTTTTGGGGGGTATTGGAGTATGATGCATTTTTGTTTGAAGACTTTCAATACAACAAAAAGTTTTGCAAGATGTGACATGGGCTCAAATGGATATGACAAGAAACAACTGCATAAGCGTTCAACCTGCCAAACAGTGTACACATGTAACACAAATCTGGAAGTAGACATTTAACAAAAAAGCTTTTATACATACAAGGTGGGAATAATAACTTTTTAATACAATGATGCCTTTTGTAATGTGTTTAAATGTCAGTGGTCTCACAGATAAATACTGTAGTGAACTATATTACAAAATGTAGAGTGCAAATAGCTATGTACAAGAGACACACTAGGAAAGAACTGAACATGTGAATTTGATAAAGAAGTTTCCAGGATGGTTATTCAGTGGACTATCTGGGACAAAAGAAATGAAGGATACTTATATTAATTGCAAGAGGAGCTTCAATAGTGATAGAAGATGATAAAAAGATAATAATGGTAGATCTGTAGTACTAATGGGTTACTGGCAAGGGAGGAGGATTACATTGGCATGTATTTATATTTCACTTAAAACTGCTGTAATGGAGCTTAAGAAAATTCTGGGAGAAACAGTCAGCTTTCATCAAGGAATATTACTTATAGATGGGGACTGGAATTTGATTTGCAGCAGTGAAAATGTGTCTGGGTGACCTAGAATGTAAAGTATAGCAAAGGAGGGTAGACGTTTGAAGAAAGTTATAAAATATTTGGCATGGAAGATGTGAATTCAGTACTAGCAGTTCAGAGTGAATTTGCATATTATTCCCCAAGATACAAAAACTGGGCTAAGCTAGACAGAATTTACATTTCACAGGAACATGTGCATTTAATTGAAGGTTTTGATATGCACCCAATAACTATTTCAGATTATGTGCCAATAATACTAAAATAAAAACACAGGGTAATGAAATAAAAATGAGATGCTGGTGCTTTCCCACCTGTCTGTTGAAATGAGAGGAATTTAAGGAATGGGCAGTATAAATAGTGGTTATCAGAGAAGATAGAAATGTCTGAAAATATAGCTAGGAGTGGGATAAAATTGGAGTTTAAAAATAGGGTGGAAATAAAAGAATGGAAGATATGGTTAGGTTAAGAAGTAATAAGAATTAATTAGAGGGATTAACACATGTTAAAGTACTGCAAAACACAGAGAATCTCACAGAACAAGAAGAGGACCAACTGCAGAATGCTAAAGAGAAAATAAGGGATTACCTCAGAAATGTCAAAGTTAAAGTGAACTGTATTGTCATTTAGACTCCACTAGAGTAACCTAAATGAAATTGCGTGCATTAGGCTCAGTATTGAGATGACAGCGGTGCTGCAGTTGTTAGCGTTGTCACCTCACAGTGAGAGGATCTCTCATTCGATTCTCGGCTGGAGCGCCTTCTGTGTGGAGTATGCATTTCCCCAAATGGTTGAGTGGCATATAAAGGCATGCAGGTAGGTGCGTGCATGAATGGGTGTGCCTTCTTTGAAGGTTGGACATGGGGCTGGCAACTTGGCACTGTAAAATCCACTGCCAATCATTAGCGGACCGGAGTTCGCTGTGGCGACCCCTAACCGGGAAAAGCAGGAAGACATTACTAGGCTCAATATTGATATGACAATTGCACACATACAAATTACATATAGCATATGCAACATACGTAACATTAAGTTAGACTGTTATTTTACTACATACTACTATAAATTATTATGTTTACAGTTTTTAGTAGCTGAGTGATTGATTATTGCACATTTATTTATTGCATACTTATTTTCTGATATGTTAGAATAGCTAGCAGATAAATACTGGGCTTGACTGACATTGTAAACATAATTATGAGTGAGCATCTCAATTTCTACTGCATTATACTGGTTTGACCAACACAAGACCTTGTCAATAACTAACATTCCTGAGATTGCTTCTAGGGTTCAAGAACCTAATCACCTGTGGGAAGAAACTGTTCCTGAACCTGGTTGTTTTACAGTGGTATCATCTGCCAGATGACAAGCTTGTAAACAGACCATAGGCAGGACGTGTAGGATCACTGGCTATTTTCGTGGCCCTGTTATAGCAACATGTCATATATAAATCATATGACACTGGGAAGTTAGAGCCTGTTATTCTCTCAGCGACCTTCACTGCGCTGTGTATTGGCTTTTTGATCTGCAACTGAGCAGCCTTGGTACCACATTGTGAAGTTGCTTGTTTGGATGCTTTCTATGGTACCACTGTATAAGGTGATAAGGATGGAGGGTGGTAGATTAGCTTTTTTTTAACCTCAGCAGAAAATGCAGGCATTGGTGGGCTTTGTTAATTATGTGGTTGGTGTTTAGTGACCAGGATAAGTCCTCCGCAATGTGGAATCCCAGGAAGTCTGTGGTACTTACTATTTCCACCCTCTCCCCATTAATCATGAGTGGAGAGTGAGCTGGATGGGTTCTGATGAAGTCTATTATGATCTTCTTGGTTTTGGTGATGTTGAGATCAAGGTTGTACTTACCACACCAGTCAATCAGTAGATTCACTTCTTCCCTGTATGCTCTTTCATCTTCATTAATGATGAGACCCATGACTGTTGTGTCATCTGCAAACTTGATAATGTGATTGGTAGTAAATCTGGCTATATTGTCATGAGTTAATATGATAAACAATGTGAACTCAACAGAGATCCTTGGGGTACTCCTGTGTTAACTGTGATGTTTCTTGCACACACATACTTTTTGTGTTTTTTCAATCAAAAAGTCCAGTATCTAGTTGTGCATGTGGTTACTAATGCCTAGATGGACAAGTTTATTGATTAGCTGTTGTGGGATAACTGTGTTGAATGCTGAACTAAATTCAGTAAACAGCATCCTAACGTAATTGCCCTTATTCTTCAGGTGTGCCATTGTGAGATGTAGTGCAACCAAGATGGCATCTTCCATGGAGCAATCTGCATGATATGCAAACTGTAGTGGGTCAAGTGCAGCTGGTAGTTTTGCTGACAGGTGTTTTTTGACCAGTCTTTCAAAACCTTTCTTGATAGTGGATGTGAGTAACGGAGTTTAGAAAGATTGCTGTTAAGCAATTGTTTTTGATAATAACTCTAGGGCCACAAAAACTTTCAGCACAACGACTACGGCAAACGAAAGTAGAAATGGCTGTCACCAAGCTTAGGAAGCCTATGACAAGGATGACAACAAGGGATCTTGTAGAAGTATTAGAAATATTTCAGAAATTCTATGAAAGTCTGTATAAAGCAGAGACATATGGAAATTAAGAAAAGGTACAAATGGAAATGTTTATGAAAGAGTTAAATATACCAAGGTTAGAGATAGAGGATGTTCAATTACTAACAGTTAGGATAGGAGGAGATGAGATAAAAAAGGTGATGTGTAACCAATCTACAGGAAAGTCCCCAGAAATAGATGGTATTCCTGTGGAAGTTTGGAAGCTAAGAGGGAAAAACTGATAAAGAACGGGGAAGTTTTGCTTAACAGTATTTTCAGAGGAGGAGAAGTACCAACATCCTGGAAGAAAGTGGTAGTAGCTGTAATACGTAAAGAGGGTAAACATACATCAGATCCAGCTTCATATAGGCCCATTTCAATACTAAATCATGATTATAAAGTGTTTATGTCTATAATGGCTAAAAGAATGGGAAAAGTGATGCCAAAATTGGTAGATATGGATCAATGTGATTTTGTGGAGGGGAGGCAAACATTTGACAACATTAACAGAACAGTGATGATTCAGAGGGAAGCAAAATGTAAGAAAATGCCACTGTTCTTTTTGGGTCTTGATGCAGAGAAAGGATTTGACAGAGTAAGCTGGGACTTTATGAGGAGAGCAACTGAAGCATTTGCAGCCCCTGATAAAATTATAAGGTTGATTAGGAGGATATATGAGGGAACCAAGATGAAAATTAAAGTGTGTGGGGGTCCTCTCTGATAATCTCTGCTTGAGCAGCGGAATTAGGCAGGGGTGTCCCCTCTCCCCTTTGTTATTTGCATTATATTTAGAACTACTGGCAAAGAAAATAAAGGACTCAGAAATTTAAGGATATAATTGGTATGGTCTATTTGCAGATGACATTACTTTATACCCAACAAAACCAGAAAGAGACATTGCAGTGCTGTGCAACATGCTGAGACAGTTTCAGGTCTTTTTGGGATACAAAATTAATGAAGCTAAAATAAAAGGAATAGCAGTAAATTATGTATCCACATATGAATTGGTTGAGCAGTATCCATACTTATGGTGACATGATAAAATGAAGTATTTAGTAGTATAGATTACCAATGCTACCAGTGTGGCAGCTAAGGATATGTGGGAAGAGACTGAACAAAAGATAATACAAAAGCTGAGAAGAAAATGGAAGCTCTGTAATATGAATATCAATAGTACGATACACAGGTCAGGCATATTTTTATCAACTGGACAAGATGTTGTGGATAGCAATTAATAAAGAGCTGAAGGATTTTATCTGGAAGGAGAAGATGGCAGGACTCAATTGGGATAAGCTTATTCTTCCAATAGAACAGGACAGATTGGGATTACCCTATTTGAAGGGGTATTTCAGAGGAACACAATTAGGGCTCCTATACATAGCACAAGCAGAAAACTATAGTTCTTAGTGGAAGGAGATGGTGATGAAATGGGGGAAGCTCAAGTAACAGGGAGAGACTGAGATTTTGGATGTAGACCTTTAAGGAGAACAACAATAATTATGCAGAATAGTATATTCATAAAGTAGCAGACGGTATTCTAAGAACTAAGCCAACATGGGAATGGAGAAAGGAGATTCTGCTAATAGGGATGACTGCAATTAGGGATACAGGCAATAAGAATCGAGGGCTGGAATATATTGGAGAAAACTGGCAAAGGAACCAAGGTATTGGAGCAAATAACTAGAGAGGGAAAGGTAATAGAATGGGAAGATGCTAAGAACTTATTTGGACTGCAGGTTAGAGATTGACCTCCCTATCAAGGATTGATATCAGGGTATAGGCAAAGAGAAAGAATTAGAGGAGTCCTAAATGAAAGACCAGCACTGGTAGAGTTTTTAGTAGAATCCAGAACAGAAATTGATGTTAAGAAAGGAATAATTAGCAGAGCATGTAAAATATTGCATGATAACTAAAACAATCAATCAGAGGAGGTCGGGAAGGATTGAGAAGAGAGATTGGATAAGCAATTCACAAACAAACAATCAGTGGATATAGGTATGTTTCTTAAATATGTAACAAAATCAAAAAGATTTAGGATCTTTTCCTGGAAGTGTTTACATAGGTATTCCTATACCCCAAGCAGAGTGCAAAGAATTTTTTCTCAGGTTGACAGCAAATGTCAGAGGAGTGATGGGAAAGAAAGAGGTAACTGGGAACATATTTTCTGGGACTGTAATGAGTTGGCAGACTTTAAAGGTTCCCTGGAGACTGCTCTGTCAGAGATACTGGTTGAGCAAATCGGAGTAACTAGGGAGATGATTTTTTGAGCTATGATACAGAATTGGAATTGCCTAGACATAGTAAGGCCTTGCTGTGTCTAATTATGATGACTGCCAAAAAAGCAATTACCAGAAAATGGAAATGAAAGTCTAAACCAATTTTACTAGAAGTAGGGAAGATTTACTATCTTAAAATAGATAAATAGAGATAAAACAACTAGAACTGGGGTCTTTAGAAAAGGGTAGGATGTATACATAAAGAGAAGGAATGAGGTTTAAAAAAAAGGCAGGATTTGAATGGACTATATAATGGTTGACTGACTGTATATATTAAAAGACAACTGTGGGAAACAGTGTATTAATTCCCATCTAAACTCACTTTCCCACATCTAATGATCTCACCACTCAAAAATGACATTACCTTACAAGGAATCATTTATTTTCTCTGTTTTTGCAATTCCAGTCAAACAGATATCGGTACTGCGAGCCATTTACCCTAAAAGTTTACTCTCATGCTTACTAGATCCTCTGACAAGTAGCCCATCTTTGGGAATGCAGATTTCAGCAGAATTCAGTGGAACACACCCTTCTCTTCTATTCTTATCCAAGAAACGCCCGCTGTTGAATTATTCACGCCCCCTTTAGAATTATCATGCCCTTAAATATGCCTTCCGATGTGCTTAGAAAACATCCTCATCCAGAAGCAGGAACTTCTTTAGAGTTAGCTGTTGTTGTGTGTCTTTGTTTTGTTAAAGGATTGTGTGAATTGTAGAGTTGAGGAGTGCACCTACCTATGTTCTGTGGTTTGTATTTTCACTGGTTGCATGGTCAGTCAGTAATGGTGAGTTAGAATTGTGACTTTCTTGTTTAGTTGCTAGGTTTATGTAAATCTGAGGTAAGAAAAACAACCAGGGAACTTCTAGTGAAGTCAAACTTCCATAGATTGATTTGTTTAACATGTCCCTTTGCAAATGCCCTTAAACATTTTTGAAGAGTTTCTTCCTTTGTGTGCTTGTTATATGGCGGATCCTGACAGGCAGCTCACCGTGACCTTCTCCTTGTTCAGCCTGGTGAGTGGGACGTCAGTGTGCCTGACGATAGAGTCACCTATTACAAGTGTATCAGGTGTGTTGTTTGTCCTTAAGGGCTGTGACTGTTTGGCACACTGATTTTGTGAACTACGTGTTTCATTATTTTGTTGTGTGGTAGAGGTTGCTTGGATGTCTGCTTTGGAGGTCTCTGCTGTTTAGGCAGATTTGTATTTAGAGCCTCCGGTATGTTTTAGTGTGTTTATGTGTTTGATTTGATGATGTGGTAGGTCTATGTGCGACTGGATTTGTGGTGTGTATGGTTACCTTTTCCCTCTGACTGGCTGTGCCAGTATTGCGTTGAGAGAGCTTAGCCTCCAGTTTGGCTATATGGTTGCATCTCTCACATATATTAGTATTTGTTGGGAGGAAGAGTGGGTTGTTTGTGTACATGAGGCAGTTGTAACATTGCCTCAGGATTCCCAGATTCACCAGCTGGACTGGAGAAGAAACTGGCAACTGACCTTTGGACATGCCGGTATAGTATAAGTAACTCCTTTAAGGCTGACAAAAAGGACCAATAGGGGAATGAGTATTCATAGGGCGTATATGAGGATGCAGTGCTATTAGTTTATTAGTGCTAACTTATATAATTGCTTGTAAGAGCAATGCTAGGTTATAGGTTTAGAATAAGGTCTTTACTTGAGAGGATAGATCAGATCTAAGGGAAAAAGTGAAGAGCAGACTTTGTGGAGCCAAGAATGGTTTAAGCCTGGTTAAGCGGCGCTGCCAGATGCTGCGCTATGCGCAAAGCCGCGCCAAAGTGGCTAACAAACAATGAGATGATAGAGATTTTGGGTTCAAATCCGACATTTGTATATAAAATGGGATCAAACTTAAAAAGTATATTTGAAAAAGGGAGCAAAAGTGAGGAGAGGGATAAAAACAAAAACACATGCACTAGGAAATGTGGTTGTTGTAACCAGTGCAGTTACATATTAGAGGACGCTGAGTTAAAATTGAAGAATTATAACAGAACAAAAATATTTTTTAAAAGGGGAAATTGCAATACAAAATTTTTAGTATATTTGGCCAAATGCACAATATGTCCGTCATACTATATAGGTAAAACGGAACAGAATTTTAGAAAGAGAATATATGCACATACATACAGTATTAAGAGCAGAGATGAGAAAAATGCATTGGCCAAGCATATTATTAATAAAGGCAGTGAACATCAATTCAGGTTTGGTATTTTAGAGGTGGTGAAACAAAACCCCAGAGGGGGCAACATTAAAAGTAAATTACATTTCAGCGAAAGCTATTGGCAAATATTAACAGATGCTACCACCCCCCCAGGTCTGAATGACTTCATATCTATGAAAAGTATTTTGGAATATTTGTAATATATTATACATAAAAAAAAAAATTATTGATTAATAATTTTTATTTTACAAAGCACTTAGGATTCATTTTATGATATTATACATTAGAGGTAATAATGCTATGATGTATTGTACTTATGATAGCATTTGTAGATATTTTTAGATTTTTAGTGAATATCACTTTAACTGAGAGTTCAAGGATTAAGTTTTTTGGCGCCAATTTCAAATATTTAAGCAATCAATTTTAACAGCTGTGTGTTCTGATGAAGCCTACGTTGTCTGTAGGTGAAAGCGCTTAACCCAGTTATTTCGTATTTGTAATAAAAGGTTCGGTTTTTATTGTATATGAAATCGCGATTGTCTGATTCAAAGGAAGGTGTCACATCGCATTTCACGGATCATTGGTGTTTCAGCATCTTCTACAAATGCCGTTTGTGCTGGAATTCTATCCAAGTAAGGAAATGGGCAACACAGGAACTATTCAAAAGTCCAGAATACAGTAATGCCTGTATAAGGGACTATTCTAGGTCAGGAAAGGCGGGAAACAAGGATTTTTTTTTGTTTTTTTTTCTTTTTTTTTTTCAGGAAAACAGCAGGAAAAGTACAGTAAATTCTAAACACAGGCTAGCGCACTTGAGTGGGCAGCTCAACAGTTAAATTCAAACAAACAAACTTTTACAAGTGCAGGTATAAGAAAACACAAAACATAGGCTTAAAACAGGTAAATCAGCAGTTTAAACTCGCTTTTCGGCGAGGAAAGATGGTCGCACAGGTAACAGTAAATTATACTTAAATCTTGAAAACAGTCACTCTTTTCGTTTCTCTGCTGCTAGCACCATAGTAAGGGGGGTGTGGGGGGCATAACCTCCCACCTATTTTAAATATTTTGAACTATATACATGGATACTTGCAATTCCATTAAGTTACTCTTTTCTGAATATAATATATATCCAAACTATGTGGGGGCAGTGCCCCCCACCCCCCATACTATGTATGCTAACTCCAGGGTCGCACTACAGTGGGGAAAATGCCATATATAACTTTCAGTGAAATGTGTTTCAGTAAATTGTATTTTCAATGAATTGAGGTTTCAGTGATTTGTGCAATGTCATTTGACTTTCAGTGAAATGTCCTTTCTGTGACTAGTCCTAGACCCATATTATATATATATATATATATATATATATATATATATATATATATATATATATATATATATATATATACATATATATTTATATATATATATATATTTTTATTATTCAGTTACAATACAGTCAGGACCTACTCTTGGTACATTTTTAACACAAGCAACTTTACAAATCCATTTTCAACATAAGAATCTGTACAAATTAATTTGATCAGTTAGTTTGATCAGTTTGATATTCAAACAACATATAATTATTTACTAAATTCCAGTTAGCTGTGCTGGCATATGTTACACATCTACCGCCTTACTTCTCCTGGCATAGCTGGCAACACCTCACATCGTCACACCCTGGCTTATGCAGAGTGCTCAGCTGCTGCATGCAACTATATTTGTTAGACCACTGATCAAGTAATCAGTACAGCTAGGTAGATAGGCCACTGTCATAATGTGAAAATGCTAGTGCACATTATGCCTGTGTCGTGTCCAACTTGTGGGTCTGTGAAGAACAAGTTTGATGCTTTGCTTTACTGTCCTAACAGTCGTTACTTCATTAATTTGCATATGTAGCTTCAAGCTCTTATTCCTATACACATCTAAATGACAGCTGCCACTGCACAGTCCCCTTCATATTTGTATGAAATGTATATCTTAAGAAGATATGCGCAGTTACTTCCACATGCAATATATAAAGCTGGCAATAATGGAAGTAAATACTAATACATTTAGAGGTACACACTCTGACAGTGTGCACATATAACTGCCATCTGTATAACGAATCCTAGTAAAGTGTATAAAGAAATATCATATGGATCTCTTCAGGTAGAAAGCCTCTACATTCTCCCTGGTAGAGGAGGAAGTTCTGTAAAATAGCCTTCTGAGCTGCAAGAGAATGCAAAAAAAGACTTCAAAATTACATGTCTTGTACTAGCATATATAAATTACAAGGCAATTTAAATGACAGTCAGCTATTAGAAGTACAATGCAGCTGAAGGGCCCTTACTCTAACCTCTTCTTCCCATGGCTAAGAAGGTTAGCATGGCCACTATTATAGCACCAGCACCACTCACTCGAGCAGGTTATGCTAGTGTCCTTGAACACTAGCCTGGCAAGACTGTGCCAGGCTTTCAGTTTATATTGAGGAGTCTCATAGGAGACCCCATTTAGAACCCAATACTGTTTTCTATGCAGCAAGAATACACACATCTTGTTTTCTTTGCTGTATCACTGGGCAGCTCAGCCAAGATCAGTGCTCAAGATCTCCACAAAACTATGGGAGCTCTCTTGCAGTCATGCATTTTGAGTTTGTCAACTCATGACGTGCAACTTTGGACATCTAGTTAGCATTACCAGTCACGGCGTCACCATTGCTTAGTGCAGAAATTCATAGTATGGCATCATGGTGTTACAGTGTAAAACTGACACTGAAAGTGTCTGCTAGCTTCTTGCTGGTTATGTGAGTTAGCTGTTTTGCTGTTTAGTGCTTCTGTAGGAAACAAATGTAAAATGCATTTAACCACCATCCAACAAGGGTCACTGACCTGTACAGACAAGCTCATTGCTGTTTGCTGATTTTCATTCAAGGGCCTCTTAGCATGGCATTAGTCATTGCCACAATGACGAGAGATGTGCAATTCAGGCACATTCATTAGTTGCTGCCTCATTAGCATGATAATCATGCTAAAAGCTTCAACACTTCGTGATACATGCACCCTCATCCACAATGGGGCTCATCATGTTAAAGAAGATTGCAAAGGAGCAAAAAACAGTTGGGGTTGAAAGGTTACAAAACAGAACTTTTAAGTATAATTTTTGTTTTGGAAAGTTAGCTGTCACATGCTAGTATGCCTCTTATTCTGCCTGACGATTTTCCTGAAAGTATAAACATGTAGATTTTGTTCATGTTGTTCTTTAAAGGTACAGCCATGCTGCCAGTGGCAGCGGGGGTGTAGGATAAATGGGAGACTTCTGTGGAGTAATGCAATGACCCACAATAGCTTTATTACTGCTCTGTGTTAATACAGTCCATGCATATCTATTTTCCAAGAGCAGAGATGTTTAATGATTACTGATATGGCAGTTGTCTGAAGAGCTGTACAGCTTTTAAAGTCTTACAGCAGTTGCTTTAATAGTTGCTGTCTAATGCTCATGGGTGTGGAGTGGTTGGGTTATGCAGATGATATACCTGGTGGATGGTTCCTATAAATAAGGACACATTCTCTTAAAAGTGGATGTGACTGGTAGATAATTCCATTTGTATTCTTATCACTAGGGGCAGAAAGTAGGGAAATAGATAGGTAGAATGTAAACACTATATTACTTTAAGCAGTAAACATATCAGCCCCAAATACTTATGTTTGTGTAACTCCAAAACCTGCTTCCTACAGCAGAAGCTAACATCTTTCTGGTATTTAACAAATCATCTCTGAAATTACTGAAGTATTTCTGGCCTTGGTTGGGTATGCTTTTTCAAATGTTTGTTGCATAACTTACTGTATGTATAGAAACAAAATAGCCCATGAATATACCTGTTTCCTGTGATACATGTGGCCTGAGAGTATGTTCTCCTGGTGGCATGTACAATACTTATAATGTTCAGCTGTGGAATACTGTAAAAGGCCATTACATGTCATCTCCATAGGAATTCCACTTTTTTAGAGGGGGTTGTGCCTGATAACACCTGAGGAAATGTTCTAGCCCATACATTATCCTATATATATGCGTTTCCAGACATGCATAAATCAAGGTCACATAGTTCTCATTACACTGGCACCCTGCACTTTAAATATGTGTAGACATATGCCAGATAGAGATATAAAACTGATTGTATATGTTTTATATCCGTTTTAGACCAGTATGCCACAGCATGCTGCACTTAGGAAAAGTAAGTTCTCCCATACAGCAAATGCTACACTGCTGCACGCTCCCCATCTCTATGTTCGGGGAAGGTCAGCCAAATCAAATCTGACTGGCCTTTCATAACCACATCTGGCAGAATGTCATTAATGTCATCAGTGCTGTCAGTGGCCAGAACAAGACATATGAGGCATCAGTCCATTGACAATATAACTTCTGCAAACAGCTGGGCAACCCACCTGGCACAGGAGCAAAGGGCAATAGGAAGTGGCCTGCTGATTGCACCACCATTAACAGGGATGGAGGAATTCATGGCATCTCTGTGTATGGGTCCAGACAGTTCCACAATCCAGTCTTGGAGACTGAGGCAGAGCTGATCTGAACACTAAGAGTATCTGTTGGTGATGCCCCAGGTGGGTATATGTTAACATGGACAACTATGTGCCACAATAGGTAAATGTCTGGTGTACTACAACTTATAACTAAGACAACTTCATTTTGCAGGAACATCAGGGTTTCAGGTACAGAGGCCACTGTCACAATGTATGTTAACAATGAATCTCCTATACCACTATATTAAGTAGCACTTTTTCAATTACTAGCCTTTATGTATTTGAGAAGGGTCTTTTTTAAGTTTGAGTAATTTGTTTTGGTGTTTTCATGGGTGCAGTGCTATAAGGGTCCTCCATCATGGCTGCACAGCTGCCTGATGTTAGGGAACTATCCCATTTTGTCTGATTATGATGGTACTAAATCCCACCACAGTCAGGGGTCACTGTGCTATTGTTAGAAATAGGCAATGTTATATTCATATCCCTATACCATTCAAATTATATAGGCTCTGTACCTGTACAACCCACCCCACGAACACAGCATAACACACAAGTACAGGAAGATACAGGCAGATCTACCTGGGGAGGAATATCTTAATTTGTCTCACAAGCTATGACACTACCTTAAATTAGTGCAAGGTGAGAAACAGCACTAGGTTTAATTAGTGCAGGGTGAACAATGGCACTACCTTACATTAGTGCAGGATGAGCAACAGCACTAGGTTTAATTAGTGCAGGGTGAACAATGGCACTACCTTAAATTAGTGCAAGGTGAGAAACAGCACTAGGTTTAATTAGTGCAGGGTGAACAATGGCACTACCTTACATTAGTGCAGGATGAGCAACAGCACTACCTTAAATTAGTGCAGGGTGAGCAATGGCACTTCCTTAAATTAGTGCAGGGTGAGCAATGGCACTTCCTTAAATTAGTGCAGGGTGAACAATGGCACTACCTTAAATTAGTGCAGGGTGAGCAAAAACATTACCTTAAATTAAAAATCATATATTTATATATGTGTGTATGTTTGTGTGTGCGCACACATGCATGCATCTGTTTGTTAGTATACAGGCACTATAAAATCAGGCACGAATAATCACTTACTACCCGCTAAGTTTAAACTCAGAATTTTTGGTTAGGTGAGTTTTTATACTAGAAAAACTTAAATAAAAAATGCTGAGTCCCATAAAAGTGGGTTAGTTAATTGATTTTTTGATAGGTGTAAAGAAACTTATGTGGAAGCACTTTTTTAGAAAATGATCTAAATAAACTACATTTGACTGGTATAATGAAGCATAAAGGCAAACATGAATTAAGCACAACATAAGAAAAAAAAGGCACTGTGATAGGGAATATCACTTCATTTTTTTATTTCCAGTATTTTCTTCCTGAAATGGAAATATTTATACTTTTGATTTTTAAGGAAAATTGATTTGTAAGGGTAAAGACAGTGGCCTGGAAAGCCAAGTGCCCATATGGAAATGAAGGCTGGAGTAATCCCAACAACAGGATCTCTCCAAATTTTGACCAGTTTCAGCCAACTACTTGTGAACTTAGGTCTCCCCAGTTAACAGAGGTTAAGGTAATAGAATGGTAGAATGCAAAGAAGCCAAGGATTTATTTGGACTGCAGGTTAGAGATTGCCTTCCCAATCAAGGACTGATATCAGAGTATAGGTAAAGAGAAAGAAATAGGGGGTCCTAAACGAAAGACCAGCACTGGTAGAGTTTTTAGTAGAATCTAGAACAGAAGCTGCCAGAAGTTAGAAAGGATTGGGAAGAGAGACTGGATATGCAGTTCACAAAGAAAGAATGAGAGGATATATGTATATCTCTCAAATATGCAACATCTAAAAGATTTAGGATTTTTGCCTGGAAAAGTTTACATAAATATTGTTAAACTCCAAGTAGACTCCAGAAAATTTTTCCTCAGGTAGACAGTAAATGTTGGAGGTATGACAGGGAAGAAAGAGGTACTTGGGAACATATTTTTGATAGTGCAGTGGGTTGGCAGGCTTTAGGAATTCCCTGCGGGATGCACTGTTGGAGATACTGGGTGGACAGATTGGTGTGGTGAAGGACATAATTTTTCTGAGCTATAATACAGAATTTGAATTGCCTAGACATGGTAAGGCCTTGTTGTGTCTAACTATGGTGGCTGCCAAAGAAGCAATTACTAGAAAATGGAAAACAAAATCTAAACCAACTACATTGCAAGTAGCGAATATAGTAACAAAGGTAAAATTGCTGGAATTGAGATCTTTAGAAAAGGGTAGGAGCAAACAACAAAAAAATGGGAATTGTGGGAACAATACAGGGGAGGAATAAGGTTTAAAAGCAGGAAGGACTTAAATGAGCTATGGAATGTTTGACTGAAAATGATTGGATAGATTATAAGTGATATATAATGTTTGCAAATGGGAGTGTGTCATTAGGGTTTATGATGTAAAATGCTTGCAACTAGGATTGTGCCAGTCTGGTTTTGTTTTCATTTATATAAATGTATGATTACTTATGTTGTAAGTGATGATTTAATAAAGATGTTTCTTGTTCAAATCTAATGTTGTTGATTATATGATATATAGCAATATATGTGAATTATAACGCTTGTAAATGTAAACTTGTTAATACAGTTTGATTACTTTTATATAAATGTAAATGTAAATTTGCCTGTGTCACAAAAGTGATATTTCAATAAAGGTGTTTCAAAACAAAAAGGGATTCAGTTGTGAAGATCAGCATGGTCAGCTCCACCACTTTGTAGTCCAGTTTGTAGTCCAGAACATGGCCAAAAGGTTATATTTGACCAATGAACACTAACATGGTGAAGGGAACCACTAAATACCAGGAATTAGTTTTAAAGTGCCACAAATGCAATGACATCAAAACGGTGATAGAGTGGTGTGGTGATACACCAGAGATTCATTTCTAAAGTGCCGTACTGGAGCCAATTTTACTATCAGGATGGAGTAGCCAGTAGATCACCAGGGATAATATGAAGTGCCTTAATGGCACATAATCGTAAAGGTTAATTGGGGGTGCTGGAACCAACACTTATCAGGATCATCATTTAAAGTGCTGCAATGGCAACTATGTTACTGTGAGGATTAGGGGGTTGGTAAGATACACGTTCTACAGCGATGTATCAGCACCAACTTTACTCTGGGGACCAGCTGGGTGGAGGGATACACTAGACACCAGGGATAAAGTGAAGTGCTATAATGGCACACAAATCGCAAGGATAATCAGGGGGAGGCACAGGACAACAGAGATCATCATCTAAAGTGCTCTACCAGCACTAACATTACTGCAGGAATTGGGACTGGGGGGATACACACTCTACAGTGCTGTACCAGCACCAATGTTACTATGGGGACTGGGGGTAAGGATATACACTAGACACCTGGGAATGCTTTAAGTGCTATGGTGGCACCAATGTTACTACAGGGGGCAGGGGTTGGGAATATACACTAGACACCATGGATTACTCCCTGAAGTACCCTAAAGAACAAAGCAGCATATTGGGAATGGGGGAACCACTAGACCCACAGTCTAAAGTGTCGTAATGGCACCAAAAATAGTACAGGGATCAGGGGTACTACTGCATACCAGGGATAAGTGCCATACTGTCTCACACTTCATAAGGGTAATGAAGGGTGGAAGGAAGCACCAGACTACCATGGATCACTCTTTAAGGTGACATAACAGCACTGACAGTGTATCTAGGATTGGCGCATACTCTAGACACCCTGGCCTTATACATACATGCCATTATCGCACTACATGTTTACAGGGGTAGGGAGAAGCAAAGGGTGATAGGGAAAAGTACAGGAACTGTGGTGTGTGTGTGTGTGTGTGTGTGTGTGTGTGTGTGTGTGTGTGTGTGTGTGTGTGTGTGTGTGTGTGTGTGTGTGTGTGTGTGTGTGTGTGAGAGAGAGAGACTGGAGTGGAGGTTTTACTGCCTACACAAGCAGCAGGTTACTACCATGTCTTGCAGATCATCCATAATCTGCACATCATGGTAATAACTGATTCAAGAAAAATGAAAATTAGCCAATAATGAGGTCCTAACTTGTTGTGACTAGCATGTTCCTGAATAGCAGATGGGTGAGTTGCACTAGAAGGACCTTTCAAGAGCAAGTTTAATGAACAGCTGGACACATATTGTAGCTAAAAAAATCTGTAACTTTTTATGTAAGGAAATTGCAACCTGGGATCACAGGTTGACTGTGACCTTAACTTTGACCACCACTTGTCTACTGTTGTAAGGTAAGCTTTCCACATAGCTCACTTGATTAGTAAAGGCATTGCCTGGAGAGCAAAATAAGTTATAACCCTTTAGACTCTGCACTTATCTGGCCCATAATGGAGTATAAAACCCTATTTGGTATGTACCACACTAAGCACCTACAGGAATTAGAAAGACCTCAAAGGTTTCTAACAAAGAATATCAAGAGCCTCCACCATGTGCCTTGCATGGACTGACTAAAATCCATGTCACTATACTCCGTATTATATAGACTCCTTAGGGAGACTAATGCCTGGCCTGCAGAGGAACACAAGACCCAAACCTAATGAACTTACTGCAAATCAGTAAATCACGTGGGTCTAGGGCTACCAGCCTGCAATTTAAATAGGACACGCTGGAAGGACAGATTTATCTCACAGTGACTGCCACGTTTTTGGAACAGGCCAGCAATTCATGTGAAACAGAGCATCTCTAAGACACTGTTCAAGAGGAACCATGATGAATGGGTGGGGCACTGTAAATTCTTACTGGGGATAGTGCCCACAACCCTTCTGGACATGGGCAGTCATCACTAAATGACTAGTACTTCTGCAGTACTATATTGGGTTGAAACAGCTAGGCTTAAAATGACCTTCGGGTCGATAGTCTAGTAATCTCCTATGATCCTATGAAATGCACTTCTCTGGAGTTTAACAGACTACTTTGCATATGTGTATTTTGACAATATTTATCAAAATGCACATACTATTTTGCATCTCTGTATTTTGATATATGTTTTAAAGTCTATAAAATCTGTAGGTGCTGCAGATAGTGAGATGTACTGTTGTTTAATGATGCATGCCTTGCTTGTTTGCTGTTTTATGGCATCCCTGGTTACATACATACACACACACACACACACACACACACACACACACATATATATATATATATATATATATATATATATATATATATATATATATATATATATATATATACAGCAACATTTTAAGTTTTTAAGTTTATTTACTTAAAATCCATCCCTGATTTTTGGCCTTCGTGTCCCCGTTATTTTTGTCCAGATTTATTGCACCAAGAAGTTGAGAAGTATGTACACATTCACAGGCCTTTTCTGGTCTATTATTTAAGTGCATTTTTTTATTTGTTTACTTATTTATTATTCATCCACTGCCTGTGAAGCAATAGAAAGGTTAAATGTACTATATGTGGGCAATTTAGATGTAAATCATCCAGTCAAACAGTATGCTTTTAGTTGCTGAGAAAAAAAAATGGAACTACCCTTATAAATCCCACAATGACATGAGGAGAACTTACTGTTGCAGCTTATTTTCTTCATATATATATATATATATATATATATATATATATATATATATATATATATATATACACACACACACACACACACACACACACACACACACACACACACACACACACACACACACACACATATATATATTTATTTATATTATTATTATTATTTATTTATTTATTGACATTTGTTAACCAGGTATGTCCAACTGGGCTTGAGGCCCATTTATAGGTTCATAGGTTCATAGGTTCATACTAGGCTATCTGCCCTAGGGCATTTATAAGCCTAGCCAGAGTATGTTTGGCTTTCGCCACCCATTTTAAATTAATTTTGCTATGCCCTTTTTCGAGGTTAGTATACTGTGCCTCTGTCTAACAGTGACACAGAAGTGATACCCGGGGTAAACCTACGATCTCCCATCCACTCATCAAGATTCCTCTTGAAAAGAGTCAATGAGGGACTCTGCCTAACCTGGACTGGGATTTTATTCCAGAGTGAAGGGAGCCTCTGGGTTATGAATCTGTCCCTCCAGCATGTCCTATTTATTTCAGTGCTGAGGTTCGAGTCTCTCGAGCGTGTAGCTCGATGGGATTTGGATTTTTTGAGGTGCAGCATGTCCCTTAATTCCGGGTTGGACATGGCCTTATACAGGTCACCTCTGAGCAGGCGGTATGCCACTGAGTAGAGCTGGAGTTTCTTTAACCGGGCAGCATATGGCATCTGTTTGAGCCCTTTGATCCTCTTGGTGAGGTACTTTTGGGGTCTTTCCAGTTGCTGCAGGTGTTTGGTAAGGTACATCCCAAAAGGGGCATTGTACTCAATTATGGGCCTGATGAGGGATGAGTAAAGAGGCATGATGACCTCCCCTAATCTAGATGTGAATCCCTTCATGATTAGGTGGGCTATATAAAATGTTTTTCTAACCACTTTGGCCACGTGGTTGTCAAATGAGAGATTGCTATCAACTTGGGTCCCCAGGTCCCTAATTACTTCTTCTGTACTTAATGGATTACCACCTATGTGGTAATTTGTGGGCTCTTTGTTTTTGCCATAGGGGATGACTATACACTTTTTGGCGTTTAGCTTGAGGCCATGGCTCTGGCACCAGTTGTCTGTTTCTACGAGGCCCTTTTGGAGGATGCTTGTGTCGGCTGGAGAGTCGATTATGGCGCCCAGTTTGCAGTCATCTGCGAACTTGGTCAGCCACAGTCCTTCCGTGTTGGCCTGTACCTCCGCGAAATATATATCAAACAAGAGAGGTCCCAGGACTGAGCCTTGTGGGACACCACTTGTAACTGGTTTGGAGTCTGACATGGCTCCAGCAATTCTAACCATGTGGGTTCTGTCCTTGAGCCAGTTTGCAACCCATCTAGTGACATAGGGGTTTATATTTAAGCTGGTGAGCTTATCTATAATGCCCGAGTGGGGTATTGTATCGAAGGCTTTTGCGAGGTCCAGATGGGCTGTGTGGACCACCTTTCCTTCGTCAATGGCCTTGGTGACTGTTTCAAAGAAGTCAACCAGGTTTAAGAGGCAGGATCTGCCCTTAACAAAGCCAAACTGGGTAGGATCCAGTGTCTGTAGGTACCCAATATCTTTATTTATGAGGTCCATGATGATCCTTTCCATAGCTTGCAGACCAAGCTAGTCAGGCTTATGGGGCGATAGTTTCCAGGGTCTGTTGAGGCACCACCTTTGTGGAGAGGGACCACTGTTGCTGTACGCCACTCTTTGGGTACATATCCTGTAGTAAGGCTGAGACTGAACAGTAGTTTTATGTTTGGGTTTAGCTCTTCTTGGAGTTCATGTAGGACGCAGTCTGGGACACCGTCTGGTCCCATTGATGCTGTGTTTTTTGCTTTGGAGAGGGCGGCTCCCACCTGAGCATCTGAGATGTCAGGGGGGCAGCACTCTGCTGGGATAGATATTTGCCCTTTTGGTGGGAGAAGTTTGCGCTGAACCTGTCAGCTAGGATGTTGGCAATGTCTGTGGGATCAGTGTATTTTTGTCATTTTGGACTAATTCTGAGCATATCTGGGAATTCCCACCCAGGTTCCTAACATAACTAAAGAAAGCCTTGTGATTATCCTTAGTGTCCTGTGCAATTTTTCTCTCGAAGCTGGCCTTTGACGATTTTATGAGTGCCCTTAGTTTTTGCTAATACTGATCAGAGATGCCTTCCCTTTTTGGGATTTTGCTCTATCATGTAGTAGCTTCCTCCTTCTATTGTATAGTTTGTTTATGGCTGGGGTCCACCAGACAGGTCGTCTGCCTTTGGAGGATTGGGTCTTGGTTTTATTTGGGATTGCATGATCCATGCAGTCCTGAAGGTGTTCATAGAATGCATTTATAAAGGATTCTGCGGTCTGGGCCGTATTTTCCACAGGCCCGGGGGCTTTGAAGGATTCCACCTCAGTTTTGAGGAGTGTGAAATTTGCTTTAGAGAAGTTTTTCACTGTGGTTTTCTGGGCAGGGGGTGGGGTCAGGATGTGAATATCCAGCGATATTAGTTTATGGTCTGATCTTACCAGTGAGGGATACACTTCTGGTCTGGAGCATAGAGTCCCCATGTTGGTGATGATCAGGTCCAGTATGTTTTCCCCTCTTGTGGGAGTGGTAACAAGTTGTTCCATAGCATTTGAGTTTATGAATTGTAGGAACCTTTGGGCAAGGGTGTTGGAGCTAGAGTAATGCTCCCAATCTATGTTTGGGTAGTTGAAGTCGCCCAATATAATGGTGTTCAGAGAGACCTTCATATTTTCCAGTGTTCTCAGGAAGGCCGAGTGGGGTTCCTGGGTTTGGGAGGGTGGTCTGTAGCAGGCTATAAACTGGAAGGCAGTTTTACCCACTGTTAGTTGCACATGGATAGTCTCTGATGCTTCGTGCTTTGCCACCAACCTGGAGGTGTGGGTATCTTTGATGAATATCGATACTCCCCCCTCCTTTTGTGGTTCGGTCCAAGTTTTGGGGCTGAAAAGCATGGTATGAGGTATAACCTGGTAGTGCTGGGGTGCTCTCGGGACCCCTGAACCAGGTTTCTGTTACTGCACAGATATCGATGTTCTCCATGCTAAGGAGAGTTTCGAGTGCGTGCATCTTGAGGTTTAGACTTCTAGCGTTGAGTAGCATTACTCTTAGTTTCTTATCCCTTGTGATACCTATGGAGGTGGGTTTGTCTTTTGAGCCTTGCCTAAAAAAGGCACTATGGGGGTAGCAAGAGCCTTTGCCAATATCTGAAATCCCAGGGGTGACAGGTGCAAGCCGTCCCTAGCAAAGCATCGTGGCTTGTCGTGCATATCATCCCAAGCTGATAGGCATTGGATCCCCTTTGAATGACACCAATACTTAAGCCAATTGTTGAAATTGATCATCTTGTCTTCATACTGTGGCATCATTCTTGGTGAGGGTAAGATGCTACTCAAGGTCAGGGTCATACCAGCCTGGGCTACATGCTCAGACAGCTCCTCTATGTCTCTTTTCATGTAGTCCAGGGAGGTACGTCTCAGGTCATTCACACCAGCATGGACAATGACTGAGTCATATTTGTACTTGCCTTGGAGTGACCTGAGTGCTTGTGTTATGTGGCGGATCCTAGCGCCAGACAGGCTGCTCACCGTGACCTTCTCCTTGTTCAGCCTGGTGGCGGGACGTCAGTGTGCCTGACGATAGAGTCACCTATTACAAGTGTATCAGGTGTGTTGTTTAGCCTTAAGGGCTGTGACTGTTCGGCACACTGGCTTTGTGAGATATGTGTTGCACGTGTTTTTTTGGGGTAGCGGTTGCTTGGGTGTCTGCTTTGGAGGTCTCTGCTGCTTAGGCAGATCTTTATTTAGAGCCTCCAGTATGTTTTTGTGTGATTATGTGTTTGGTTTGCTGTCGTGGTAGGTCTATGTGAGACTGGAATTGTAGTGAGTGTGGTTTCCTTCTCCTCCTGACTGGTTTTGCCAGTACTGAGTTGAGAGAGCTTAGCCTCCAGTTTGGCTATATGGTTGCATCTCTCACATGTGTTGGAATTTGTTGAGAGGAGGAGAGGGTTGTCTGTGTACATGAGGCAGTTGTAACATTGCCTCAAGATTCCCATATTCACCAGCTGGACCAGAGAGGAGATTGACAACTGACCTTTGGACATGCTAGAATAATATTGGGAATTCCTTTATAATTGAAAACAAGGGCCAATGGGGAGCGAGGGTGTAGTGCTTTTAATTATTAGTGCTGACTTATAATTGCTTTAGTGAGCAAGTGCCAGGTAACAAGTGCAATGTGTTACAGGTAACTTAAATGCAAAAATGACAAACAGTAACTTTCTTTCAAGCAAAGCAAGGAAATAAGTACAGTAAGCAATGCAGATATCACTAGGGATCCACAGAAGCGCTGAGAAGCCGCGTTTTAGGTGGAATTAGCGTTCCAGGGAAATAACAAGCATACAAACAAAGCCAGATTCAGCAGGCCTGGATCTAGTCTATGCTACAGCAAACAAGGTGTACAAATTTCAGTAAGATACAGTTCAAATATTCAGGCACTATAAACCTTTAACCAGAAATTCCCAGCTCAGAAGGGCAGAGTCCAGCCTCTCCTCCCACAAGAGTGCAGACCACGAACCTTCTTAATGTAAAATAACTGGCCTGAAGCCCAAGTGCTTAAACCAGAGCTAATACACTTTAAGAATAACAGACACTGAGCTCTCAATCAGCAGTTCCCAACTTAGAAGGATGAAAGCTACCTGTCCTGCCACCACAGTGCATGCCACAAACCTTCCTAATGTAGAACAACTGGTCTGAAGCCCAAGTGCTTAATCCAAAAGACTTAGAATGATAGCTACACTTTAACCAAGTTACTACCAAGCAGTAATAAATACAACTGAATACTTTAAATAATGCCTGGATTAGTGCTCAAGTTATACAAACAAAGCTAGATTCAGCAGGCCTGGATCTAGTCTATGCTACAGCAAACAAGGTGTACCAATTTCAGTAAGAAGCAGTTCAGATATACATGCACTATAAGCCTTTAACCAGAAATTCCCAGCTCAGAAGGGCAGAGTCCAGCCTCTCCTCCCACAAGAGTGCAGACCACGAACCCTCTTAATGTAAAATAACTGGCCTGAAAGCCCAAGTGCTTAAACCAGAATTAATACACTTTTAGAATAACAGACACTGAGCCCTCAATCAGCAGTTCCCAACTTAGAAGGATGTAAGCTACCTGTTCTGCCACTACAGTGCAGACCACAAACCCTCTCAATGTAAAACTGGTCTGAAGCTCAAGTGTTTAAACTAAAAGGCTTAGAATGAGTTACACCAAGCAGTAATAAATACAATTGAGAACGTTTAAGATGACGCAAAAGCAAAATAAAGTAGGAAGAAACACAAGTACAGTAAAAGCAGAAGAAATTTTTTTTTTTTTTTTTTTTTTAGAAAAGTAGCAAAAGCAGTAGTAAAGTAGTAAATACAATTCTCATGCAGTGCAAGCTGGCACACTTGAATATGTAGCAATATTCGTCCACACACAGTTTGAAAAATGTAATTAAGTTAAACAGGACTAAAAGCAAGTGCAGAAAGGGTTTATTAGGTAGAATGCGGTAAAGAGATGTCCTAGGGGAGTGTCTTAGATCAAATCTACAGTGGGGCGGGCACTGCAAAAGCCACCAAATTTAAACTACAACCAAGAATAGGGAGGGGGGTGGGGGAACAGTTTCAACACAGATGTAAGGAATGTGCAAATTATAAAAAATATATATACTGTTTTCTATAGATTTGCAGAGCAGTAAGACACAGATATCAAGCAGACAATTTAGCTCTATAATACAGAATAACACAGAAAATATACTTAGCTCTATAAACTTGAATATAGTTCTGTAAGGCTGTCTCTCAAACTAAGGTTCCAGTTTGAATACAGGTTGTTAATTAAAAGGAGACACAGCACTAGCTAAATTATATCAGCTGAAAGACAAGGCAGGAAATGAGGGGGTGGGGGCAGTTTCAACACAGATGTAAGGAATGTGCAAATTATAAAAAATATATATACTGTTTTCTATAGATTTGCAGAGCAGTAAGACACAGATATCAAGCAGACAATTTAGCTCTATAATACAGAATAACACAGAAAATATACTTAGCTCTATAAACTTGAATATAGTTCTGTAAGGCTGTCTCTCAAACTAAGGTTCCAGTTTGAATACAGGTTGTTAATTAAAAGGAGACACAGCACTAGCTAAATTATATCAGCTGAAAGACAAGGCAGGAAATGAGGGGTGGGGGCAGTTTCAACACAGATGTAAGGAATGTGCAAATTATAAAAAATATATATACTGTTTTCTATAGATTTGCAGAGCAGTAAGACACAGATATCAAGCAGACAATTTAGCTCTATAATACAGAATAACACAGAAAATATACTTAGCTCTATAAACTTGAATATAGTTCTGTAAGGCTGTCTCTCAAACTAAGGTTCCAGTTTGAATACAGGTTGTTAATTAAAAGGAGACACAGCACTAGCTAAATTATATCAGCTGAAAGACAAGGCAGGAAATGAGGGGGTGGGGGCAGTTTCAACACAGATGTAAGGAATGTGCAAATTATAAAAAATATATATACTGTTTTCTATAGATTTGCAGAGCAGTAAGACACAGATATCAAGCAGACAATTTAGCTCTATAATACAGAATAACACAGAAAATATACTTAGCTCTATAAACTTGAATATAGTTCTGTAAGGCTGTCTCTCAAACTAAGGTTCCAGTTTGAATACAGGTTGTTAATTAAAAGGAGACACAGCACTAGCTAAATTATATCAGCTGAAAGACAAGGCAGTGGAGACCCGAGGAGAAAAGCTCCAATACATGAACAAATTACAGAAAATTCTAAATTTTAACAACAAGAACAGGGTTATGCAAAGAAATGTAATTAAGCATCTAAAATTCAATTATACAGAAAATGTAAGTAAAAGGAGTAAATTGCAATGCAAGCACTCAAAAAAAAAAAAAAAAAATATATATATATATATATATATATATATATATATATATATATATATATTTTTTTTATCAATTTTATTTACATATGTACAAGCAGAGCTTTAAAGCAACAGTTCTGGTTAGTAAACATTAATACATATCCTAAGACAATAGAGTACTTATGAGAGAGAGGAGGGAGAAAGAAAGGTATTATAGTGGGGTGCTTAAGTTGGTGCCTGACAATGGCAAAGTATGGAGTTAAGTAGGTAAGATTTGAGTTTTTCTTTAAAGTGGGCCGGGTAGATGATGGAACATATATCTATAGGGAGTTTGTTCCAAGCTTGTGCAGTGGAGTATTTGTATAAGTTTACCTATTTTTTTTGGGTTGGTATGTGAGCAGTAGTTTCTGACTGGAAGCGCGGAGTGTTCGTGGTGGAGTATACATAGAGATGAGCGAAGAGAGAGCAGGACAGGATGCAGGCTTATTAAGAATGAACTGAAGCATTTGAAGTTGGGATAGAAGTAGGAGCTGGGACATTCATGCCACTGGAATGAGTTTAAAGCTGGGCAATGATGTGCCTTGTAAGTGAGTTTGTGACAATTCTAGCTATTTTGTGGTAGGTTTGCTGCAGTTTGGTAAGGGTTGTGGTTTGAGTGTTAGTGAGTATAGGGGCAGCATATAGGAGGGAGAGAAGGAGGAGGGCTTGAGCAAGGGAGTGTCTAGCATTGGTGGTGAGAAATCTTTTGTTGCTGTATAGTAAACCAAGTTTCTGGTTTGTCTTTTTTATTTCTTGGAGCAGATGAAGATTACATTTGAGTTCATCATCAATGATGACCCCTAGGAGTTTTCTGTGAGCTTCTGGTTGGATTAAAGTCTTATTAGTGGATACAATTACAAAGGTGGATTTATAGTGAGTGAGAGATCGAGGCAGAAAGAGTAAGAGTTTGGTCTTTTTGGGGTTAAGGAAAGGAGGTTGTTGGATAACTACTGTTCAGTGGATAGACATGCCTGCTGTGTTAGGGTGTGGAGTTTAGAGATATTGTCAGAGATAGATATGAGGGTTGAGTCGTCAGCATATTGGATGAGGGAGGATTCATTACAGGATGTATGGAGATCATTGGTAAAGACATTGAACAGGAGAGGACCCAGGATGGAACCTTGTGGTACACCGGTAGGAACAGATATAAATGGAGAGGTGGAGGAGAGCCATTTAACAGATTGCTGCATGCAGGATAGGTAACTGGAGAGACAGGTGAGGGAAGAAGAAGAAGATAGATTTAGATTTGCAAGTTCAGATAGTAGTAGGGGATGAGAGACAGTGTCAAATGCTTTGGATAGGGCGAGGGAGAGACAGGATATAAGTTTATTGTTGTCTAGGGCCTAGGCTATGGTATGTGTGAAGGATAAAAGGGCGTTAGTGGTGCTATGATTGGGATGGAAACCATGTTGAGTGGGAGTGAGAAGGTTGTTTTGGAGGAGATTGTTGAGAACTTGTGAGTGTATGCATTTTTCAAGTATCTTAGAGAGAGGGGATATGATGGCTATGGGGTGATAGTTAGAAGGGCCAGTAGAGTAACCACCTTTATGCAGGGAAATGGTGAAGAAGGATTTCCAAAGGGTAGGGGCAGTGGATTCCTGGATGGATCTATTGATTAGAATAGATACAGGATAGGATATGGAATCAGCTGCAATTTTGAGGAAGGTAGGAGGTAGATTGTCGGTAGAGGGAGAGCAGAGTTTAAGCTTTTGAAGAAGAGACCTAATGTAGGAGGTAGAGACTGAGTGGAAAGAGAATGGAGTAATACTTGGGGGGGTTTGGAGGGTTAGGTAGAGAAGTGGTGTTAGAGTTGGTGGGTATTACTTTTTGGATGGAGTCTATGAAGTGCTTATTGAGGAGTGTAGCTGTTTCCACAGGTGTTGTGTCTGGGTAAGGACAGGGAGTAGAAGGGCAACCAGGAGAGAGTATTCTATTTAGAGTTGACCAAAATACCCGAGGGTTGGATTTGCTGTTGAGCTGAGCAGAGTTATAGAAGGATCTTTTGTCATTATTTGTTTTTTTGTCAAGTTCCTAAGATGCCTATATTTGTGGAGTAAAGGAATTTCTTTAGTATTAGTCCAGGCTTTCCAGATACTATCTCTCTTGTGCATAAGGGACTTGGTTTCACTTGATAGCCATGGGGCATGATTAGATTTTATTCTGATCTTTCTAGAGGGGGTGAGGGAGTTAAGGGTGTTCAGTAAGATGCTATTGAACATGGTTACAGTGTCATTAAGTGGGATTTGTTTAAGGATAGACCAGTCTATGCTAGAGAGAATGGTGTTAAACTGGGTTGCATTGAAGTTTACAACAGTCCCTGTAAAGGTGGAGTTTTGGGGGGTGGGTGGTATATCTATGAACAGAGGTAGGAAGGTGATCACTAAGGCAGTCGGGTGAGGCATATATATATATATATATATATATATATATATATATATATATATAGGTTCATAGGTTGGTACTAGGCTATTGGCCGTAGGGTCTATACAAGCCTAGCCATAAGAATTCCCTGGCTATTTCTTCCCTGGTCCTCTGTCTAGCAGGATGACTGACGTGATCCCGGGGTGAATTTCCTATCTCCCATCCAATCGTCATGGTTCCTTTTGAAGAGGGCCAAAGAGGAGTTCTGCTTGACATGTATGGGCAGTCTATTCCAGAGAACGGGGAGTCTCTGGGTCAGGAAACTATCCCTCCAGCATGTTTTGTTCATTGTGATCACCAGGTTTAGATCACTGGAGCGTGTGCCTCTGAGGGATTGGGATTTTTTTTTAAGTCTAGCATGTCCAATAGCGCTGGGTTTGACATGGGCTTGTATGTTAAGCAGTGATCGCCTCTGAGTAGGCGATATGTGACAGAGTATAGCTGGAGTTTTTTTTAGACAGTCAGCATAGGGGATCTGCTTTATGTCGGTGATTCTTTTAGTGAGGTATTTCTTTGGCCTTTCCAGCTGTTGCAGGTGTCTTGTGTGGTACATACCAAATGGGGCATTGTGCTCAATAATGGGTTTAAGGAGGGATGAGTACAGTGGGACAATGACCTCCTTTTTTCTGGATGGAAAGCCCTTAGTGATGAGGTGTGCCACATAGAAGGATTTCCTGGCTGTTGTGGTGATGTGGTTATCGAAGGTGAGACCACTGTCCACCTGTGTCCCTAAGTCCCTTATCACACTTTCTATATATATATATATATATATATATATATATATATATATATATATATATAAACACAGTAACATTGATGTGGCCCCCAGTTCCAATCAGTCCCACCCATTCATTAACTTCCTGTAGCTCCATCATGGACATTTGAACAAATGTATATACAGTTAATCATATGATAACTAGGTAAGTTAAATGATTTTGCTGAGCCTTTTCAGCTGTGACCTTGAAAGGAAAGACAAGGATAAAGGAGGCAAAGGTTTTATGCAGATATGATGTGTAGCCATTATTCCCTGTACACCTGTGCCCATTCATTCTCACTGTTTTATGTAGTGAGAGATGATAATGAGAGAGACATACCATTCAAGCAGACCTTGGGGGATTATCCTTTTTTTCTTTTTTAAACTGGCACTTCACTCCTGGAAAATGATATGTTCCTTGCTTGCACAACAAAGAAGTGAAATAGTAAACCCTCTCTTCTTCTCACTTTTGGATGTGTTATGAGAGCTACCTCACAAAAGAAGCTTACAAAAGCTGAGTGCACCTTTCCAGCTCAGAGGCTGCATGACTTGCATCTCTTTCACCAGAAGGTTCTGTCAATGCAGTACCATGGACTGGCTCTTTTTCCCAAGATGGGTGAGTCAACATCAACTGCTATCCCATTCCCACCCTCCCCAGCTGGGCTAACAATTTTTGGTCAACTTGGTCACGGATGATGCTTTTCCTGTTTACAGCACAAAATTGGCAAAGGCATTAAGACATTTAGAGGCATAATAACATCAGAGTACTCCGAAGAAATCCACAGTGACAGAGGGACAATACAAAAAAAAAAAAAAAACACAACATGTAAATTAAGAAACACCACACACTGGAGTTGTGCATCACCAGTATTATCCATTTTGGTAAGGAGGGAAGCACTGCACAAAAAACATTTAGGATATACTTGGGAGATGGAAGGGGGACTTTGGCCAAAATCCGTGAATCCAAATTTGGAATTTGGGTGGTGAGGGTACCCTGGACACTGACCATCAGGTGTGAAACTAGGGAGGTAAATGTGTGTGATCATGGGGAAAAAGTACCATATATGAATTCAAGAGGTAAATTACCCTGTACAAGCAAAGGAAATTAATTCAGGAGGTAGCAGTAGGAATTGTGGGTACTGAATACTAATCATGAATGTGAGAGGTGGGAGAGACTGCAAGATAAATGCAACTTTCCTCAAATAAGATTTTGTATATTCAGTTTGCAGATTTGGCATAGAAATACTGACGTTTAATAAGCTATAAGGAATGTTTGACATATTATATGTAACCACTTAACTTTAACAATAGTATTGTTCAATAAAACGTTGAGAATACTTGTCTTGAGGATCTACATCATGAGGTCAGTGATATGTCATTTGGTCAAGTAGGACTGAAAATGCTAATTTTTTAATGAAGTTTAGAAGGAGATGGCCTCTGTATTTAATGAACATTAAAAACTTTATTAGCAATTTATATGCATTACATTAATTTACTATATCCACACGTTTTTATCTCTCTCTCTATATATGTGTGTGTGTGTGTGTGTGTGTGTATATATATATATATATATATATATATATATATATATATATATATATATATATATATATATAAACTCAAGGAGGCAATAGAATTTCCAGTATGGTAGAGCATGTGTATGCAGCCCTCTACATTGCTCACAAGGTGATTATTTGTAAAATAAGTGGAAAAAAGCACCTAAGATATGTACAAAGTGAAGTCTTTGGTTAAAAAATAATTCCATGCATAAAAAGGTAAAATACAAAATGGCTTGTGAAAAGTCATCTAGGAATTGTGGTAAGGACAATTTTGGGAGTCTATATTATAAAGTCGAACATCCAAAAATTCGACTTACCTTTCATCGACACCTAAATGTCGAAGCTGCACTTTATCAAATGGCCAAATCATCAATTCCTTTCCAAGGGAAAGAAATCGGTTGGCCGTTCTGTTAAATCTGCCCTTTTCTTGACTGTAGTACCATCTCAGAGTTAGTATATTTAGTTAGGGGGGTGTGGGGGGCACTTAATAGTGTTTATTTTCACGTAGTGTCTATTGTTGGCCTACCAAGAAATCGATGATTTGGAGTTTCAATGAAGTGCAGCTTCGAAATTTAGGTGCCAGTCAAAGGTAAGTTGACATTTTGGTTGTTCGACTTTATAATATAGACCCAATTGTGGTAACTGGGGTTAGGATCCGTCAATACACAGATACTCAGGTCATTGAACCACAGGTACCAGTATGACTCTGTCATATTCCATATGGATATTATTGATCTGAGATGTGCTTCAGCTAAGCTAGACATGATCGAGCTCACTGATTATGTGTCTCAGGCAGGTATGAGCCTAACTGAGCAAAATACTACCTTCTTCATAATGATGTCATGTTACCAACAGAAAATTATTGATTTTAACAATTTGCTTAGCTTCTGGTGTCAGTCCAAGGGGATACAGTATTGGATGACATGGGAGAACTTGGTTGACAGACCATGCTGCTTTGAAATGGATGGTCTGCACTTATCCCCCTCTAGGCTTTTGGATATTGGCAAAGACCATTTTCATCCCCATAGTGCCTTTTTATGCAATCCCAAACTGATAAACCTCCTGACTTAACAGAACCTAGAAAGGAATATCTGAAGGTGGTACATGCTAGAAATCTTAACAGGAAACTCTAATCCCTGCAAGCCTTCCTCTCCCTGGAATGTATAGACATCTGTGTAGTAATGGAGACATGGTTTAAAATCATGGAGAGTACCCAGTGCATGGTTATAATGTCTTTAGTGCAAGGTTATAATGCCTTTCACATCTTTAGATCAACTACTGCACAAAGTAAAATGGAGGAGTCTCAGTCTTTATTAAAACAACCTCACATCCAAACTAGTTAAACTGTATGTCCCTCTGGAACATGTGCAACTCACCATAAACAGGGTCTTGTATTGTATCCTTGCAACCTACACGTCCCCCTCCACATCTCAGGAAATCCATACTATGTATCTCAATTTACTAAAGTCCTTAATTATTCAACCCAAGATAATCAACATGGGGGGATCTCAACTAACCCTCTATTGATTGGGAACCCTACACCACTCAATGCACAATCTCAGTGTTTCCTAAACTTCATTAATAACATCCTGGAACATTTGGTCCATTCTCCTGCCAGGGGTAGAAACATCCTTGACAGTGTACTCACGACCATGGGAGAGAGATGTTCTGCACAGAATGTAATGTCATCACGCATTAGATCTGACCATAATGCAGTATTGCTTGAAATACAAATTAAATCCGGGGACCCAGTGAAACCAAAAACCTTTAGGAACTATTCCAGAGCTGAACTCTTCTTCTACACAGAAAAAAGTTTCCTCATTATTTATTATTAGTATGAATACCTTCCGATCTCCCCTTAAAAGAGGGCACTAATCTAGTGGAACTAACAAAGTCAACAATAGAATAAATTAGAATGCACTATGCATGAGATTAAACCCTTCTATCTTCCATACTTTTCTATATAACACTATTTACGTTCCAAGTCTACTCCAGTCATTTTGCTTTCTGTGCCAAAAAACAGTGTTAGCACTAGTTCTCGGACACTAACCTACAAAATTGGAGACAAATCCAGTAATGATCAGGAAGAAACAATCAAAGACACTTGTAAAAATGTTAGAACTAATAGATGTAACGTTTACAGAACAAGATCATGTCAATTCATTAGCTTTCCATCTCTAAAATGAGGAACACTAGCCCTCATAATGTGGAACAAATGAGCAAAACATGAAACACATATTAACTGCTTACTAACAACTTCAGCTGGGAAGGATTTTATCTGGGAGGGGAAGACAGCTAGAGTCAAGTGAGATAAGCTGATTTTCCAATAGAACAGGGCAGACTGGGACTACCCGAGTTGAAGGGGTATTTCAGAGCAAGACAGTTTAAGCTCCTATACAAAGCACAAGCAGAAAATTATAATTCTAAATGGAAAGAGATGATGATGAAACAGGGGGAATCTCATGTAACAGGGAAGACTGGGATTTTGGATGCAGACCTTTAAGGAGAACAATAATCATACAGAATATTATAGTCATAAAGTAGCAGATGGTCTTCTAAGAACTAAGCAAACATGGGAATGGAGAAAGGAGATTCTGTCTACAGAGATGAATGTAATTAGGGATGTAGACTAGGCAAGAGGGGGAGGAACGTATTGGAGAACACTGGCAAAGGAACCAAGGTATTGGGAGCAAATAAGTAGAGAGGGAAAGGTAATAGAATGGGAAGATGACAATAACTTATTGGACTGCAGTTTAAAGATTGCCTTCCATCAAGGATTAATGTCAGAGTAGAGGCAAAGAGAAATAAATGTGTGGGGAGAGGGTCCCAAACAAAAGACCAGCACTGGTAGAGTTATTAGTAGAATCTAGAACAGAAATTGGTATAAACAAAGGAATAATTAGTAAAGCAATATAAAATATTGCATGATAACTGTAAGAATCAATCAGAGGAAGTTAGGAAGGATTGGGAAGAGAGATTGAATATGCAATTCACAAAGAAACAATGGTGGGATAGATGTATGTCTCCCAAATATGCAACAGCTAGAAGATTTACGATCTTTGCCTGGAGATGTTTACATAGGTATTTTTATAACCCAAGCAGACTCCAAAGAATTTTTGCTCAGGTAGACAACAAATATAGGAGGTGTGATGGAGAAGAAAGAGGAAACTTGGAACATATTTTCTGGAAATGTAATAAGTTGGCCGATTTTACAGAATCTCTGTAGACTGTTCTGTTGGAGATGCTGGGTGAACAAATTGGAGTAACTAGGGAAATTAGTTTTTGAGCTATGATATAGAATCGGAATTGCCTAGACATAGTAAGGCCTTGCTGAGTCTAATTATGATGGCTGCCAAAAAATCAGTTAATAGAAAATGGAAATCAAAGTCTAAACCAACTTTATTAGACGTAGAGAAGATAGTAACAGAGATAAAACAACTGGAACTTGGATCTTTGAAAAAGGTAGGAGCAAATTTCATATGAAAAAATGGTAAATGTGGGATCAATACATACAGAGGAGGAGCAAGGTTTAAATGAAGGCAGGATATGAATGAGGTATATAATGGTTGATTCACAATGACTGGATATAGTAAAAGTGATGTATAATGTTTGCAGCGACAGCTGTGTTGGCTTGGTTTGTAATGTATAATGTTTGCAAATGAGATTGTGTTGGTATAGTTTATTTTTGCATTTATATAAATGTAATTTTGCCTATGTCCTACATGATAATTTAATAAAGATGGTTCTTGTTTAAAAAAAAAAATCTCAAAATGTTGTCCCCAAGAACTTAAATGTGTCATTTTCCGCTGTATCCTTTATTAATACACTGTTTTGCAAGCTATGCACCTGTTGTTTTGGCTACCGATTAGATAGCTGTAGACATAACATGACTTGAAAAGTAGCAATGTTTCTAAGTGATACACAGGAAAATGTACTCACGAGACCAAAAGGAGTTTGCATGGCTGCACCCTTTATCTGCTCTATAGCGTTCTTTTAAGAGGTTCATAAATAAATGATGTAAATACTGATTTAATTCTGAAAATAGAAGATATTATTATACAAATACTAGTACAATGCAGCAATGGAATTTAGGACACTTTCTTCAGTCTCTCTCCAGGAAAATGACATTTTAGTTGATTAACTGATCTAAATTCTTTGAATTAATGCAGTGCTGACTGTTGTATCAGTGTCAAGTTTTTATGATCTTTTATGTATTCTTATGTATAATTTGGATGAAATCGCATCAATATCAATGTGCATAATACTATATTATTTTGTTAAGTTGTTTTCTTTTAGTACTGTAAAGATTGCTGGTTTAATAATGTCATTGTATTACAGCTCATATTTGTAATAATGTCCACCATCATTTGGGAAGCAGTTTTATAAGACATAAAAATGTTCAAACAGCAGCAGCATTAATGCAAAGTGTGTTTGTGTTTCTTTTCATTTCTGGTGTAAAACTACCATGCCCTCTGGTTTATGGGTTGTGCCCCAACAATGCGATTTCTGAGACACATTTGTATTACAGACTTCTACACAGTTTGATATGCACCCTATTATATTTATTTAAAAGTTTGGTTTGATATTATAAAGAATGCCTGAAAATCAAGAGTCTGTCTCCACCAGGATAAATTGCAAAGTAATCATGAACAGGGGAAAGACGGCACCCAAACTCACTCTACAAAGGGAGCAATGATCTGGACTTACTTTATTGGTTACAGGTTTTAGAGATGGGCATACCTCTTAACCTCTTAGCACAATAAATCTGCACAAAGCCAATAGCAAGATAAAGGCCCCAAAATAGGGACACATTTTAACTATTGCTCTTATAAACTTAGAAAGTTGCTAGAATAAAAGGAGTTGTGTTAACATGCATTTTCTTTCTGTATGATATGAAGTCTGAAACACAAATGTCTGTCATTATTTAGTGACTTCAGTACTTAATAATTTGCCGCAAAACACTGATTTTATGACAAACAGACTAAACATATGAGGTGAAAATCTGGACAGTTAAGAGTATGGAGATGGGTGTTAGTGTGTTAGCCTAAAAGCGTACAAAAACTGTGATTTTCTTCAGCTTGACTGTCAGTGGGTCAATCTATCAATCTCAACCTCATCATTCACAATGCAGACTATTCAATTAATACCTTTTGACTGACTCTGGGGGGCTTCACTTGTTTTATATCAATGCTAAACTCATTTCTTAGTTTCTCTATATAGTAGTTCTCTGCGGCAGTTTCCTTTTATAGTTGTGTAGTCCACAGGCCTCTGTGATGTGATTTCTGATAGTGGTGTGTCCACTCACCTTTTTGAATCACCTCATATAGTAGATTGTGGCTGTGGGAGAGAGTCTCTGTGTTCAGGTGGGTGGAAGGGGAGAGTGCCCTTCCCTGACTAAGTTTACTGCCTGTTACAGCTCCATAGGTGTTTGCAATAAACAATGTTTATAATTTTATATATATATTTATATATATATATATATATATATATATATAGAGAGAGAGAGAGAGAGAGAGAGAGTACTGTATCTGTCATGTTCTTGGAAGACATGCCTGATGCAAGGAGGAAAAGGAAGGAGAAGCTCTCCCAGGCACAGAATGACATCCTGCTGCAAGCCTCCCATAACCATGGTTGTCACATACTCTGAAATGATAGCACTGTCCACATCTTTTGGCAGTTTGTTTGACGGATCATGCAGAGCAAGTGAACTTGGTCGGTGGTTAAATCAGGACATATGAAGAAGGGTGACCAAAGGTCACCGGTATGATCACTCATGCCTACAACAAGGCAAACCACCTGGCACTGGAGTGGAGGACCATGGGTGGGTATCTGTCAACAGAGTGCTCCTTTCAGACATCTCTATCTGTGGACCATGAGAGTATACTTATTTTTGGTGGAGGACAAGACCATGCAGCTAAATTTCAGCTCACATTTTATGTGTCAGTTGGCATTGACCCAGCTAGGTATTAGTGAACATGTAGGACACTTCATGCAGCCTGTATGACCCAGACCCATACAGCTAATAAACATGTCTATTATTTTGCTACAAGTATAGCAAAACTAATGCAACAGTTAAGAGGTTTCCCTTCAAGAGCCTTTGGGTGGTGGTGAAGGATGCATTCAAATACTGGAAGATCTTTCTGTGTGTTCACAGGTGATTCACTGTTAGGGTCCTCCACTATGGATATAGACAAGGCAAGTGTCATGGGCCTGCCTGAGCCTGATTATGATGGCAGCCACATCCTTGCACAACTGGGATTGTGGTGCTGGTGCTAGACATGAAAAATGTAATGCCCATACCTTCTCCCTCTTCCACAGACATGTGTCCTGTATTTTTGCAACCCTTGTCCCAGTTCCAGGATACCACAGAAGTACAGGAGTAGTCTGACACATCAGCAAAGGAAATGCACTCATCTCCAATGGCAGATATGCTTGGTTGTTGCCAGCTCCCCTGAGCACAGGGATGGCAATGGGAGTCAGTTAACTGGTGGCAGCCAGCACCATGTGTTCTGCCTCCCCTGTGCTGAATTTCACTGTGGCCACCCTCCTCTCCATTACAGTGCTGTTATATAGGGACAGGTAGATGTCAATGCAGTTGGGAAGATAGGTGAAGGCTGCCAGCATAGCCAGATAGAATTTTGTAGATAATTCTGTCATTTGTAAATATTAATGTAAGCCACAGGCTTGTCCTCTTAAATGTAAAAAGACTGCATTGGATATTGAACTGCAAAAATATAACAGCGCACTCTTCTATAAGAAAGCTAAGTCAAGCATGGTAGAATTGTTTGACCTATAAAGTTGGCTCCGATGTGTCTGGATAAAGGAATTCTGCCTATTGTTTTAAGGCCAGAGTTAATGGCTAGAATTTGGATGTATAAATGTCCTTTATTGCTTTGGTTTCTGACCAAGTGTAAAGAATGTAAGTGTAGTTTCTGTTAGCCTGGGAACACGAGAGAAGTGTGAAGTATGATGTCATGTGAAGCAGCTCTGTGTTATCAATTTAAAGAGAGAGAATAAGAGAGCTCTGACCATTTTTGTCTTCAGAACATCCAACATCACCAGCACTGTCTTGCTCTGTACGTAGGTTTATTTTAGAACTGTATTTTCTCTTAGAAAAAGCTAGGAAATAGCAAGATTAGACTAGTTTGTTTTTCTGTGATGTCACAACTTTTCTACGGTATTATTTTAAGTATTCCTCTGTGATCTCTGAACTCTTGAGTGTCCCTGTGTAGTAAGAAGTATTGTCTTGTGTTTTTATTATTCATTATTAAATATTTTTAAACCTTTCAATTGTGGCTGTTTTGTGTGCAGATAATTTAAGCTCTAAGAGTACATTGCATGTATATAGCGATACTATACTAAGTCACTCCAAATAAGTCTTGACTGTTTGGTGGCACTTTCCATTTGGATAGTAATATTGCACAGTAATAATTAGACACCCTTTCAAGGGCCTTTGAGTAGCTGATAAATATTAACTGGGTGGTGGCAGTGATTTCTACTGTAAAGTCTGGGTAAAAGGGGCACAGCTGGAGAACCTGTGCCAGCTTTCCCCAGGAGTATCTGTGTGGTGGTATAAACTCTTATCTCAAAGTGTGTGTGTGTGTCAGCTTCTTGGGCAGGGACATGAAGCACTGGTTGGACAGAGAGGGTGCTGAAGGTTTTAGCTTGCTCACTAGGTTGAGATCTGGACCCCATAGCTGTGCCATTGGGGAGTTTTATTGGGGACCTGGAAAGAAAGGGAGAAACCAGCCCCAGACTGTCTCTGATCTCTGTCTGCTCTTAAGGGAAATTGTACTTTACTGCACTTGTATTTAATATCCTTTCCCTATATGGATGCCCCTCACTGGTGTTAGTGGTGAGGATTGAGGCTCCTTGATTGCTGGGCCAGTGCATGGGTGTCACATATTAATTGTTTGGCAGTGGTGGGATATCCACACCGCATATTAATTGGTTGGCAAATACTAATTGGCTTGTAGTGGTGTAGGTAGATTGAATTCTTGTTACTTGTGTACAGTGATCACTGAAGGTGTTTTGTACTCTAAATCAGCCATGCAGTGAATACTCAGAGTTCAGATCACAATTGGTTTATTTCTTTTGTTAGCTTAGTCAGTGAGAGCAGGCAGCATGACAGCAGAGGAGTACAGAAAGCTGACAAGGAGCCAGCTGGCTGAGATGTGCCAGGCTAGGAGACTGGTGCATGGAAACCTGACTAAGGCAGACATTATTGCAGCTTTGGTCACAGGTGCATCAGAAAACAGCAACCAGGGGCAAGATCAGACTGGCAGTGGAGATGTACCACACTCTGAGACTGGACAGCTCAACCTTTCCGCAGAGGACTTAAAAATCCATCTGGAGCTAAATAGCCCAGGTGTGGTGAAATAGAAGCAGCTGAGAGACTAAGGCATCTAGAGTGGGAGGACAGTGAGAAAATGCAATGTTTGCAGGCTGAGGAGAATGAAAAACTGCTCTGAAAACTGGGGAAAAGGAGAGGCAGAGGTAGCATGAGAAAGAGATGCTGACTCTTCACCAGAGTCATGGACGTAATGGGGAATGGAGTAACTGGACCCCAGAAGCACAAAAGGTCAGTAAATTTCTTCTGCAGTTTAAAGAGGGGATCATTTTGATAGTTTCATTCATATGTTTGAGAGGGTATGTAAATAGTATGATGTTGACCAAAGGCTCTGGGTATGGTTCCTGACCCCCTTACTCCCTGATAAACCTGCAATTGCGTTGTCAAAACTTGCGGATTGGGAGTATTTTGATTATACTGCTGTTAAAAATTAGAATTTTTAAGCTAACACCTCAAACATATAAGAAAAAGTTTTGTGAGTATAGACGCAAGGCAGATGAAAGTGTGTGTGAATATGTTGCTGAACTGAGCACTTATTTTCATAGGTGGGTGAGTGGATGTCAGGTCACCACTTTTGAAAGGCTGGCAGACCTTTTGATGAGGGAACAAGCCCTTAGCACTTTGCCTGAGGACATGAGGATCTAGTTAGCCGATAGAGAATGTGCTACTTCAGATGAGTTGGGGAAGAAGGGAGACCTATACGTAGCAAGCAGGGCATCCCTGCACAGGAAAAGGACCCCCCAGTACTGTTCATGGGTCGAAAAGAACCCATGGTGGGCAGCACAGAATTCCCCAACAGTCTGCCAGTAGCAGGGGAAGCCACTAGTCCAGGTATATGTCCAGGACCTAGGGTTAAATGTTTTGAATGCAACCAGTGGGGCCATGTGGCATACAGATGTTTATGAAGGCAAGGTGGGGAACAAAAGGTGAGAGAGCCAGTAAGTGGGGAAGACAAAATGCCGATAGTAGGTTGTCTTGAGACAACAAGGGCACTGAGCTACCATCCTGCTGATGTCCTGATAGGGAAGGATTTGGATGAGGCAGTACCATGTGCTTATGCAGTCACACGCAGTCAGGCTAGGAGACAAGCATGTGGGTCCCACCTGCAGTCAAGCTAGGAGACAAGCATGTGGGTCTGGTAGCCTGGGGGAGACCCAGACAGACTGCATACTTGCAGCCAGGACTGGTGAGGTGGTTACTTCAGGCAGGGAGCTACTCTGTAGCAGTGAGACTGAAGGTGAGCCACAGCTGGTTGTGGGTATTGATGTTCCCTTGGACAGAGTGACTGCAAAGGTAGAGGTGAGTAGCAGTACCCAAGCTGACAGTAAGGCACTGCTGTCAGAGGATGCCAGACTTCCTGTGGAAGGGAAGCTGGGAAGGGTTACAAAGAAATAGTTGAGACAGGCTCAGCTCTCAGACCCTACATTGCAAGATCCGAGGCAGGTAGCTAGAGAGGCACCAGATTCTGACGGGAAGGGGGAATCTGTATATTGGGACAAAGGGTTACTGTATAGAGAGTGGACTCCTGAGGGAGGGCTAGAAGGTGAGAGAATACAGCAATTGGTAGTGCCTAGAGCCTACCGTCTGGCACTTCTAGCCATAGCCCATGATATTCCCTTTGCAGGTCATATAGGCATAAAAGATACTAGGCAGAACTTCTATTGGTCTGGAATTTCCAGAGATGTAACAGGGTACTGCTGGACTTGTGAGCAGTGCCAAAAGGTAGGGAATGCAGGAGACAAGGTGAGAGCTCCTTTGATGCATTCGCCTGTGATTGAGGAGCCATTTCAAAGGGTAGCTATAGATACTGTGGAGCCTCTGAGTACCCCATGTTCCACAGGGAAAAAGTATATCCTAGTGGTAATGGCTTATGCTACACGATACCCTGAGGCAGTGGCTCTGTCCTACATTGAGGCGGAAAAGGTGGCAGATGCTTTGTTAGAGTTTTTCAGCAGGGTAGGTTTTCCAAAAGAAATACTGACTGACAGAGGTGCCAATTTCATGTCAGACCTGTTGGCTTGTCTGTGGAAGTCCTGTGGGGTAAAGCACCTGAAGACCACCATCTACCATCCCCAGACTAATGGTCTGGTTGAGAGGTTAAACTCTACCATCAAGTCCATGCTACGGGCATTTGCAGACCAGTTTAAGAGGGAGTGGGACAAATAATTGCCCCATATGTTGTTTGCTTACAGAGAGGTTCCCCAGGAATCCACAGGTTTTTCACCCTTTGAGTTGCTGTATGGGCCTAGGGTGAGGGGACCTCTAGATTTAATTTGATATGAGAGGGAGGGTGAGTGTGAACCTCACAAGGGGCCTGTTGTGGCATATGTCCTAAACCTCAGGACAAGGCTCAGGGAACTCATGGGCTTGGCCCAGGAGAACCTGGAAGAAGCCCAACAACAGAAAAAGGTGTGGTATTGACAGGAAGAGAGTATGCTGTGGGGTAGCAGGTAATAGCTCTCATTCCTGTCAGACACAACAAGCAGCAAGCACTTGGGGGGGACCCTACAAGGTGGTAAGAAAGTTAAGTGATGTTAACTACATGGTGGAACTGCTAGGCAGGAGGGAGGGGCACAAATTGTACCATGTTAACATGATGAAACCTTACCATGATGGGAAGGCCCTTGTGCTGAGCATTTGCAGTAGATTGCAGGAGGAGTCTGAGGGAGATCTGGTGACTGATCTCCTCAGTGAGTCTTGGACTGACACCTCAGTGGAAGGGGTAGCAATGTCCCAGCAGCTATCATCTACCCAAGTTCTAGAACTCCGAGCAGTGTTACAGGAGTTTGAGGAGATGTTCACTGGGAAACCAGGGTGCACCCACATGGTGCAACACCAGGTGGGTAATGAACCCCAAAGGCCTGTTAGGCAGGCCCCTTATAGGGTGCCTGAGAAAGTCAGACTCTGAGAGAGGAGATACAGGAGATGTTGGAACTAGGGGTGATTCAAGAGTCCAACAGTCTCTGGGCCTCCCCAGTGGTGCTTGTGCTAAAGAAGGATGGCAGCACCAGGTTGTGTGTGGACTACAGGAAATTAAATAATCACACAGAGTCAGATGCTTACTTCATGCCTAGGACAGATGAGGCCTTAGAGCAGCTGGGTGAGGCTAAGTATCTTACAACCATTGATCTTACCAAGGGTTACTGGCATGTGCCCTTGACTCCCAGTGCTAGAGAGAGGTCAAACTTTGTGACCCCTTTTGGCTTGTATGAGTTCACAAAGATGCCGTTTGGGATGAAGAATGCCCCTGCAACTTTCCAGAGGCTGGTAGATCATATCCTATCAGGGGCAGGAGGATTTGCACTTGCTTACTCAGATGATATTGCCATCTACAGCTATTCCTGGCAAGAGCACCTTCAGCATGCCAGGGAGGTGCTGAGCAGACTACAGAGGGCAGGGCTGACCATTAAGCCGAGCAAATGTCATGTGGGGATGGCAGAGGTCTCCTAGCTGGGACACAGAGTGGGGAGTGGTATGAGCAGGCCGGAACCTGCCAAAGTAGAAGCCATTCAGGCATGGCCTGCACCTGTTACCAAAAAGCAGGTGAGGACATTCTTAGGGACTGCAGGGTACTACAGAAAGTTCCTTCCCAGTTATAGTACCATAGCTGCTCCCCTCACAGACCTGACAAGGAAGAACAGGCCAGATAAGGTAGTGTAGACCCCAGCATGTGAGCAGGCATTCCAGGAACTTAAGGAAGCTTTGGGAGGACCCCCCTGTGTTAGCCAGTCCAGATTACAACAAATAATTTGTTGTGCAGGTGGATGCTTCAAACCATGGGGTGGGGGCTGTACTTAGCCAGATTTCTTCAGAGGGAGAAGAGCACCCCAGTAGTTTATCTCAGTCGTAGGCTCCAACCCAGGGAGGAATGCTATGCAGCTGTACAAAAGGAATGTCTAGCCATAGTGTGGGCAAGACAGAAACTTCAGCCTTATCTGTATGGAAGAAAATTCTCTGTAGTGATAGATCACAATCCCCTAACATGGTTAAACAAAGCTAGCCGGCAAAATGCCAAATTGCTAAGATGGACCCTAGGGTTGCAAGCATATATGTCAGTGTAGCACGGTAGTGGGATTAACAATGCCAATGCAGACGGGCTCTCAAGACAGGGAATGAAGTAAGGTATACTCACATAGACCTAACCCTCTCAAGCAACGTTTCTCAAGGGTCACTTGAAAAACTATCTTGAGTTCTCCGAGGGGGGGGGGTGTGAAGATAGGTAAAGGCTGCCAGCCTAGCTAGATAGAATTTTGTAGATAATTCTGTCATTTGTAAATATTAATGTAAGCCACAGGCTTGTTCTCTTAAATGTGAAAAGATTGCACTGGATATTGAACTGCAAAAATGTAACAGTGCACACTGCTGTAAGAAAGCTAAGTCAAGCATGGTAGAATTGTTTGATCTTTAAAGTCAGCTCCAATATGTCTGGATGAAGGAATTCTGCCTATTGTTTTGAGGCCAGAGTTAATGGCTAGAATTTGCATGTATAAATGTCCTTTATTGCTCTGGTTTCTGACCAGGTATAAAGAATGTAAATGTAGTTTCTGTTAGCCTGGGAACACCAGAGAAGTGTGAGTATAATGGCATATGAAGCAGCTCTTTGTTATCAATGTAAAGAGAGAGAATCAGAGAGCTCTGACCATTTTTGTCTTCAGAACATCCAACATCACCAGCACTGTCTTGCTCTGTATGTAGGTTTATTTTAGAACTGTATTTTCTCTTAGAAAAAGCTAGGAAATAGCAAGATTAGACTAGTTTGTTTTTCTGTGATGTCACAACTTTTCTCCGATATTATTTTAAGTATTTCTCTGTGATCTCTGAACTCTTGACTGGCAATGTGCCTGTAAGAAGTATTGTCTTGTGTTTTTATTATTTATTATTAAATATTTTAAACCTTTCAACTGTGGCTGTTTTGTGTCGAGATAATTTAAGCTCTAAGAGTACATTGCATGTATATAGCGATACTGTACCAAGTCACTCCAAATAAGTCTTGACTGTTCGGTGGCACTTTCCATTTGGATAATAATATTGCACAGTAATAATTGGCCACCCTTTCAAGGGCCTATGAGTAGCTGATAAATATTAGCTGCGTGGTGGCAGTGATTTCTACCGTATAGGCTGGGTAAAAGGGGCACAGCTGGAGAACCTGTGCCAGCCTTCCCCAGGAGTGTCTGTGTGGTGGTATAAACTCTTATCTTAAAGTGTGTGTGTTAACTACTTGGATAGGGTTACGAAGCACTGATCGGACTGAGAGGGCGCTAGAGGTTTTAGCTTGCCCACTAGGCTGAGATCTGGACCATATAACTGTGCCAGTGGGGATTCCCATTGAGGACCTGGAGAGAAAGGGTGACACCAGTCCCAGACTGACTGTGATCTCTGTGTGCTCTTAAGGGAAATTGTACTTTACTGTGTGTGTATTTAATATCCTTTCCCTATATGGATGCCCCTCACTGTGCTACTGGTGAGGATTGAGGCTCCATGATTGCTGGGCCAGTGCACGGGCATCACAGCAAACATAGCAGAGCTGATTGGGTGGTATGTAGTCTGCTTGATGACCTCAGCAAAAGCCTGGCCTATTTATGTAGCATATTTTAAAGCCAGCCTAGGAGGTCTGTATGCTGTAGATAACCCTGTGTAGCCACCAGTCATGATGAGCACCATTCTCATGGCCTACCTCATCCACTTCAAGTGGGGAAGACAACCATGGGAAGATAAGGGCACAGTCTATATCCTGTTTTGCCAATGCCTTCTCATTTCCATCCAGTCTTGAGGGCACTGCAGGATTCTTTAGCTGTAGATGCAGCTGATTGTCCATGCTATGTCAATCATATCAGACCATGGTGTTCACAGTTATGGAGTGCTCCATCATCTGCATGCTGTGGATCTTGCCTATGACACTCCCCATAGAGGAAGCCCCCCATAGATGGGGACATATGTGGTCAGTGCACATATCTGTTGCATGTGCTCTAGACCTGTCAAACTCCAGCACAGTCCCACATCTTCTGCTAGAGCTGTTTCCATGCACATTCAAACAAGCCCTGCACCACCCATCTGTGTCCAAGTAACCCACAATGAAATTACCAACCCTGTCCTGACCAGTATGTCTGTCTCCCCACACTCAGTAGATCAAGAGAAACAAATCACCCACAGCATTAGCTGGCAGCCCCACCCCCCACACACATACACACTACCCATTATTGACACTTGTCACTGCTTATTGCTACTCCTATGCATATGACAACTTTGCCCTGCCCAAAGTACATTGTTACCTAGTTAGCCTTTGTCTGATGCACAGTGTGGATGGTCCATGCATAGTATAGCATAGCCTGTCTGCATCATTGTTACTGTGGTATGTCATGTTTAATGTGGACCATAGTTGTGAATTAGATGCTCTCCCTTAGCTAATGCCTTGCATAGTAATGTCTTTAGGCAGACTCCTCCATGGGCTTCTCTCCTGGCACCTCTTCACTGATGAGTACAGGACATCCTCTTTTCAAATGTCTATCCCCTGCTACATTTTTTGTGTACCAATGTATTGTGTAATACTGCACACAGAGCAAATATTTTACTGCATGTTTCAGGATCATACTGCAGGCATCACAGGAGATATCTAAATAGTGGATGTGTGTCTTCATCAGTCCAAGCACATGTTCAGCAATGTTTCTGGTCTGTGACATTGTAGTGTTGAATGAATTCTCTGCCATTGTCTGTGGGTTTCTTAGTGGTGTCATTAGCCATGGCTCCAGGTTATATCCAGCACTGCCACTAAAATGGCCATGGGGAAATCAGCCACACATATCACAGATATAAGTCAGATATGTGGCAGATGCGGGAACTACGGATACTGTCTTGGTCATGCAGTCACATCCTTTATCCTATATCATGTGTATCAGACCACCAGACAGTTGATGGCATTGAATTGATTGCAGTTGATATATTATTGTCCTGGTTTCCATTGCAGGGCTTGATAGTAATGTGAGTGTAGTCAATGGCTCCCAGTACTTAGGGAAATCATGGTTTATTTCACAAAATCCCTGTATGGACTGGGTGAATTATTCCTGCACTAATGCACTCACTCAACGATTCCTTGATTTCATCAATTCTAATGTACTAGACCAGCTCATCTCATCCCTCACAAGGGAAGATAACATTCTGGACTTGGTTCTCACCAACATGGGTGACTGCTGCACCACTCCCATACTATGTTCTTCCCCGGTGAGATCAGCTCATCGGACTGTCAAATTCAAAATTTCTATCCCACCCAACACCCCCAACCGTAATCAAGCTAAAAAACTTGTCAAAAGCTAAATGGGTATCTGTAGCTTCACACCACCGATCCCCCCAGAGGATGTAGACAACTATGCTGAACAGTATGCCAATGCAGTATACAAGCACCTGTACAACTGCATGGACTCAGACATACCAACAGGTTTTACAACAAAAGGAAGAAACTGTTGTCCAAGGGTAAAAAGGAACATATTCCAAATAGGAAAAACTCCCTCTTTAGCCTCAACAAGCAAATTATGTCACTAGTGAAAGCCTCCAAAACCAGTTATGAATCAAAACTAGCCTCTGAAACAAAAGGAAACCACAAAGCCTTCTTCAGGAACCTCCATGGCAAAGCCCAGGTTTGTTCTGAATTAGTACTTAACAGTATCACTTACACTGATCCTGTTGACCTAGCCAACCTGCTAGCAAATAGGTTCAGTGCAAACCTCACCCTCCTGTCCCCCCAAAGGCCCTTTCAACATCCCAGATACTTGTCCCACACCTCACATCTCCATAGATCAAGTGCTACAGGCCCTATCCAAGGCAAAGAACACAGCTTCCATGGGACCTGATGGTATCCCAGGCTGTATTCGCACAATCTCCAGCAAGAACTGGCTTTGCCACTGAGCACCCTATTCAACCACAGACTAAGTGCAGGCTTCATTCCAGCAGAGTGGAGAACTGCCATTGTCATCCCCTTGCACAAAGGTGGTGCCATTACTGACCTATCGCTAATTAGCTTGACAAGTCTGATCTGTAAAGCCATGGAGCATATTATTATGGCTCTCATAAACAAGGACATAGGCTATCTCCAAGCACTTAATCCTGCCCAGTTCAGATTCATCAAGGACAAATCTTGTCTGTTGAACCTGATTGACTTCTTTGAGACTGTCACCAAGGTCCTGAATGAGGGGAAGTCAGTGCATACAGCTTACCTTGACTTGGCCAAAGCCTTTGACACAATCCCCCACTCGAGCATCACTGAAAAGCTAATAAAACTTGGCATAAATCCCTACCTCATCAGGTGGGTGGCCAACTGGCTCACCGACAGGACCCTGAAAGTCAAAATAGGTGCCTCCACCTCTGATAGCAGACGTATCATTAGTGGAGTTCCCCAGGGATCTGTCCTGGTATCCCTACTGTTTGGCATCTACTTCTCAGAGGTCCAGGCAAAGACAAATGGCCTGTGGCTGACCAAGTCTGTGGACTGTAAGTTGGGTGCTGTCATGAACTCCCCAAATGATGTTAACATACTGCAAGAGAGTCTCACAGCAACTAATGACTGGTGCCAAAGTAATGGCCTCAAGCTAAATGGAAAAAAAAGTATCATCATACCATTTGGCCAAAACACAGCCCCCTACTGATTACCACATCAACAGCAACCCCCTAAGCACACAACCTGTGGTGAGAGACCTGGGCACTCAGGTTGATAACCTCACATTCAACCACACATTCAACCATCACTTAGCGGCAGTGGTCAGAAAAGCCATTTGCTTGGTTCATCTCATAAGTAAAGGGATTGCATCCAGAAAAAAGGAAATTATTACCTCTCTATACTCCTCCCTAATTCGACCAATAATTGAGTATAACACCCCATTTGGTATGTACCCCTCCAAACATTTGCACCAACTGGAAAGACCACTGAAATACCACACAAAGACAATCCATGGCCACCAACACCTGTCATTTACGGACAGGCTCAAATCAGTATCATTGTATTCAATATCGTACAGATTGCTCAGGGGTGATCTTTGTCTCGCCTACAAGGCAATCTCGGACCCTGCCCTACTAGAGATGCTCCATATCCGTAAGTCTAACTCCTCACACATTACCGCTCAAAAGGCCTGAATCTAATATGCGACATCAACAAAACCTGGTGAATAGACTTCCCATACATGTCAAACAGAGCACCTCGCTGACTCTCTTCAAGCACAACCTTGATGAATGGATGGGAAACCACAAATTTGTCCCAGGGGGTTTCACCTGTGTCTCTCACTGACAGGGGCGACAGTTGCTGACTGAGGTTTCTTTTTGGGTATAAACTCTTGGTTAGGCTTGTAAGGGTCCCAGGGCCATTAGGCTAGTAACCTCTTCTGATCCTATGGTGTTGCTTCTCTCCTCTGTGGTGCATAAGAACCACATAGACTCCTCCACATGAGGTAGCATAGCAATGAAAAAGTAATAAACAATCCTTGAGGCGGATATCTGGCATACACCCACTCTGTTCCCAGTTAGTCACTAGAAGGCCCCTGTAGTCAATTTTCTTAAAACTATACTTGCTGTAGACTGGGATAGGTACTCCATGCATCACACAAGTCTACATATGAGGACAACACATCTTATTCAGCTCCTGAATGATAGGTCTGTCTACACAGTAGATATCTGCTGTTTCTGTGTCAAGGCAAACTTGGAATATTAGGCATGAATGGATTAATTGGTGGCACTCTGGACAATGGCACACACCTAAATGGCTACTGGCTGTGAGAACAGCCTCCTGCATACAAACATCTGTTAGTAGTGGCTACCCCTAAAATAATTTTGTGGTCTGTATCTTTTGAAAAGAGAGGATTTTATTACAGACAGCAACTCTGGTGGTCATGTGTCACTGTGCAAAATTTATACATTTGTTAATAATGTCACCATATTTTTGCCTTTATTTGCATCCATCATGACCCTTAATTCAATAATGTTACTCATTTCTATGTCACTATACATCTATTTGCATAGCATTCTGGCCACGATATTTAATGGACTTGCATGTTCATGCCAAGATTGTCTCTGAATTGGATCTGCCCTGCTTTCCACCATTCAAAGAATTTTGCTAACTGAGACAGAATTTGATAATGAACCCCAGGGAATGTATCCAGTTGCAGCTGCTGGGTAGAAAGAGAGAACCAGTGCTGATACCATCACAGGAAAATTTAGTTTTGTGCTCACAATATCATGCTGTTTTCTCCTCAACTTGATCTGCATTTAAGAATGTGCATATTTCTCCAGATAATGCCTCCCCCGTAAGCTTAATAAATGTATGCATAACAGTCAGCTGATGTCTCCTATAACAATAATCAGAGTAGTATTTGAAAAATTATATAGTGCTGCTTACTGTGATTAATTTGAAGTATTCTTAAGACACTCAGTCTTGCTGGCTGGATTCTGCTAAAATCAAAGTCTGGTTATATTTCCATTCACAGTCTGTTGCATACAGAAACTTGCAGAATATACACTGATGAGAGAATACACTTTGCAGCATCAACTTAGAGCAGTAACAAATAACTTTTTATAATAAACCAGACAGACTAACATTGCAGCTTAAAGTACTGTTCCACTTTACTTCTCGTATAGTACAGATGATGTGAGAGATATAACATTTACCTCGAGACAAATGTATCTCTACAAATACCCCTAACATAACTGGATTCATACAGATCTTTATATACAATTTTAGTCATGCACATACATATACATTTCCTCTTGGTATTCTATTTTGGAGAATTGCTCATCCTGTAGAAGCAATACTGATTGTTGCAGATGCTGAGGCAAACTGCTGACTTAATATTATTTTTCAGCTTTTCTGACAGTGTGAACATCCTGTTTTTTGTCTTTTGTATAAGAACATCTGTTCTTGTGCCAAGGAAACAGATTGTAACAGTGTCATAAACATGTCCTGTTGTTTAAGGAAACATTGTGTCCATTATTTTTATATGCAGAAACATGTCCTTTTGTTTAAGGAAACATATTGTATCCATTATTTTTATATGCAGAAAAACATGTTTTAAGGAAACAGATTGTCACAGTCTTCTTTAGAAGCAGATTTTGCATTTTTGCTCTTGCATACATCATTTTTGTAAGGAAATAATGTCCATTCAGCAGATTCCTTATTTTCCAAGCCACGGTCATTTAGTATGGATGCTGATCACATATTGCTAAACTCTATTTCTACATTGAAGCAAGCTTTATCTTATACCTTATTTATGTTGCATATTTGCAGCAAAGTTACTTTCAACCTTAGTGTATTGTTGAACACACTCTAACAATTCCCTCTTTTTTATTGTAAACTAGGGAAATAAATTCAGCATTATTTGATAATACTTTTTCATTATGACAATTAACAACAGTAACCTGACTAGCTTTTCCTAAGCAGACTTTAATACATGTAAATAATATGCAACCAAGCATTACAATAACAATAAAAGAAATTAAAAATACAGTGATTTTTTCCCTGTCCATCCTGTAAATAGATTACTAAACCATTCACTCCAGTCATCATTCCAGTTTTTTCTAGTATGTTGAGACACTTGTGCAATCACTTCTAAATGTGCTTTTACATATTCTGTTTTGTCTGGAATAAATGTACAACATTGTTCTCCTATTAAAGCACATGTACCCCCTTGGGATGCTAATATGTAATTAATGCCATTCGATTTTTGCAAAACCATAGTTTGTATTGCTGCCATTTCGACAGTAATGTCATGGACTGCATTAAAAGTGGCATTTGCCAATACCTCAACTAGTTTAGATAGTTTTCTCAGCTCCCAGATGGTTTTTGTAGCTCCGTACCAAGGGAAAATACCTGCTCCAGAGATTACATCATCTCCTAAATCCATATCTTTTAATTTAATATAATCAAGATTTTGATGATATCTACGTGATGTATCTAAGGTGTCTACTGGATTTTCTGGACTTTCAATCACAGGTAATATATCCCTTTCCTTTTTTGCATTTCTAATGCTTCCTTTTGGTAACTCTTTTACATGATGCATTGCTGGTACCACTAATCCTATGTAACAGGTGCCATCCCCATCCCTTTGGTAACCATTTATAAGCATATTTACCACAGATGTAATATAACCCATCTGATAGAGCAACACTGCTATTTACCAGACTGCCATTTACTTGCCCCATAGTAGGAGTTTTATCATGTACAACTGTAAAGTTTTTATCTGTTTTACTTCGCCAACATGTAATATTGGTTTTACACTCATTTTTATCATTTTGTAAAAAATGAAATACTGCTGTGTCACTTAATATTAACTGACCCTTAATTGATATTAAAATAGGAAAACCATGAGAAAATACTCCATGTACTGGTATGTGATTGTGAAAATTTATCATTTCAATTGTTTGAATACAACTGCTATTACCCACTGGAACAGTTCCATTTTGTTGAAAACATGTGGTCCCCTGCACTATTGCGGATAACTGTACTCTTGCTTTACATAACTGTATATTTATGACTTGATCTCCTGTTTCATTTTTAATACCCTCCAACTACTAAGAGAATTTAGTGGAATAGGTATTAGAGGCATTACCCCTGTTATTATTGGTATTCAACTACATACCCAACAATTAGAAACATTCATGCTTTTTGCATACCAACATTGTCTTGCTAAAAATGTGTTAAAAGATGGTGACCAATCCTGTTCATTTTTCCACATTACTTTACTCTCCCTCTTACGCAACTTTACAGTTTGATTAACAGGTTGTAAGTATAATTTAATACTAAGCAATACAATAATAGTTAGTATGATAGTTATTATCAATTTAAAAAAAACATCCTTTAAATAGAAATTCCATTGTTGAATCATTTTGCCTTTGGTCATCCGAAACTGGATTTCCAAAAAGATGCACTTTAAACCATGTCAATTTCATTATGGTTTTCTCTGTTGGAAACCTACAAGAGAATACATTAAATCAGATTTACATTGCTCACTATTTTTGATCATTCTTAGTTGATCTTTATGTACCAACATTGTTCTGTTTTTCTTTTTTCCTTTGATTTTGTACACTAATGGTCCAATTTGTTCCACTACTTCAAAAGGGCCTTGCCAATTGCTAGCCCATGGTTCTTCTGTTTGGAATGTTTTTACCAATACTTTGGTTCCACAGGGAAGGTTTTCTTCAGCTGGTAATATTGACAACTTTTTCCATAGATGGAACGCTTGCTCCCTTGCATTATAGTCACATATACTAGTAAGTTGTTTTAGCCATTCCTGATGTTTGCTGATTTCTAGCATGGGCCTACCATTAGGTAAATCTGGGTCAAATGGTAATTGTATGGGCATTTTGCGGCCTGTCATTATTTCATACGGGGAAATACCTGTTTTGCTGTTTGGTGTTTCTCGAATACCCATTAAAATACCAGGCGGATGATGTACCCATGTATTGCCCTTTTCCAAGCATGCCTTTTTTAGACGTTCTTTTAACGTCCGATTCATATGTTCTACAATGGCATTAGATTGTGGATGGTATGGTACATGAAACCTTTGCTGTATGCCTAACAAATTACACATTTGTTTAATGAGATTACTAACAAACTGTGGGCCATTGAATGACTCTATGACCCATGGCCATCCCCAATGACAGAAAATATTTTTCCATAAGGCTTCTGCTGTTGCCTTTGCTGTCATGGTTTTGGTAGGAATTGCTTCTACCCATTTTGAAAAGATGTCCACTACTACTAGTAGATACCTGTAACCTCCCTTTGTTGTTGGTAATGGACCTGCATAATCTATTTGAACTGCATACCATGGCCCATCCGCTGACTGTACTCGATGCACCTGAGGCCTTTTGCTTTTAGCATTTACCTGCAGACAGATTAAACATTCTTCTATAATCAGTTTGCAGACCTTTTTTCAAATTTGGCTTCCAATACTTTTCTTTTACAACTGCCCATAACTTATCAGTTCCTATATGGCCCAGTATTTGGTGATTTAACTTGACCAACTGGCGTGCCAACTGAAATGGTACATATGGCAACTGTAACCCTTTGGAGGTGGTGTATGCATAGTACTCCTTTGGTGGTATACCTGCTAATCTGCATTGATCGGTTTCTTCTTTTAAGCCCTGTTGTTTTTGTATATTTACCAGGTCTTTTTCTATTAACTCTTTATCTAACTCTTTTAAGACACTAACTTCTACACTGGCATACTCATATTCTGGAAGTTCTTTTTCATTTTGTGCTGCTGGTTTTGCCAAAGTATCAGCTAACACATTTAACCTGTAAGTTTCACTGGATGGCTTTTGATGTGCTTTTACTTTTAAGATGCTATACTGTCCTTGTTGTTTTGACATTGTTATAATTTATAGTCTTTTAATACTTCAGCATCTCATAATGGTTTACCTACACTATCCACAAATCCTCGTCTTACCCAGGTTTCCATATGCAGTCTTAAAGAATTTACTACATAAGCACTATCTGAAAAAATGTTACTAGGATTGTAACACTTTAGCACATACAATACTGCCTCCAGTTCAGCTCTTTGAGCTGACATATACCCTCGTAACTTGATTAGTTCAGGAGAACCCAGCTGTGGATTCTCTGGAACTATGGAAAATCCTGTCCAGTATCTGCCTTGGTTCCAATATCGTGCTCCAAATACAAAGATGGATGGCTTAAAGTGATCAAAATCAGATGCTAAAAATCGCACCTCAGGTGACATTATCTTTTCTAAACAGTTATGCTGTTTTCCTTTGTATCCCATGTGGTTTGACAAATAGTATTTGTCCCCTGTCTGTATAGTAACAGTTTTCATTCCAAAAAGTGCCATCCATTTTGCAAAGACTGCCAGACTGCCTGACTAATACTATCTGTAATTTGATTCATTTCAAAATCGTCTATCAGAGCTTTTACTGCTTGATGTGGTGTTTGTACTATAATGCTGGAAAATACGGTCAAATATTCAGTTTGTTTAATACCCCAGTAAATTGCTAATAACTGCTGTATACATGGATGGTAGCCCAGTTTCACTGGTGTCATCTTCCTGCTAAAGAAAGTGACTGGGCGTAATGTTTTTTCCATTCTGTTGTCACTACCATGTGGCCATTCCTGTAGTAGTACCACAGTGTTTTTTTCCCTGTTGCTGCTTGTAACACAAATGGTAACCTTGGTGTGGGTGCTATTAATTCTGTAGCCTTGTGCTAGTTTTACTTTTATTTGTGAAAATGCCTCCTCTAAATGAGGTCCCCACTCTAAAAAGGTGGAGTTCTTTTGTTCCTGTAACATTTTGTATAGGGGAGCAGCCAAGGCTGCATAATCCTCTATAAATTCCCTATTGTAATTCACGATTCCCATGAATTTATGTAAGCCTGCTATAGTCAGTGGCTTTTCCATTTGTAAAATGCCTTGTACACGTATAGGGCAAGGAGACCTTCCTGTTGGTTTTATAATAGTCCCTTGAACTTACTTTTTGTGTCATAAACTGAATTTTTTCACTTTTAACCTTAAACCCTGTTTGCTGTAGAGTATGAAAAACTCTCTTAAGAAGCCTCTACTGTTTCTGACTGAATTAAAATATCGTCAATGTAATGTATTACTGAATCATCCTTTTCCAAATGTTGTAGAATGGATCCTACTGTCTGATGAAAAATAACGACTGTTTTGAAACCCTTGTGGTAACCTTGTCATGACATATTGCTGGTTCTTAAATGTAAAGGCAAATCTTGGCCAATCTTTTTTCCTGAGTGGTACTGCAAAAAAGCCATTTGCTAAATCTATTACTATAAACCACTTACTTTGTGGCTTAATATGTGCAGCCAACTCTGGGACTCCTGGAATCAAATGTGCTCTAGGAGTAGTATATTGATTAACCTTCTGTAAATCAATAACAAGATGATAACTACCATCCTTTTTCTTAACTGGCCAGATTGGTGAATTTGTAGGACTGTTGCCCTTTTGTATAATCCCTTCTTTTTCCCATTCTGCAATACATTTATCCATATGTTCTTCTGCTTCCCTAGGAATAGAATATTGTTTTTGAAAAGGTGGTATATAGTCCTGATCACTTCCTACACCTACTGGGCTTTCTAGTTTCCCACAATCACTGGGACCCTTGGACCACAGATTTGGGAATTGCTGTTGTAAATGCTTCCATACATCCTCACTGTCTGTATTTACATAGCCTGTAGGCTTTACAGGTTTGGCAGGTAGAGAGATTGCATAGCAACCTGCATTTTGCTCTTCCTCTCTTTGTTGTTTGTCTCCCATCCACAGAATTTCATTAGGTAATCAATTACTATGCCGAAAGGCCCTAGAATGTCCATACCAATAATGGTATTTGTGCAAGATGGATGCATTAAAAATGCACCCTTCCATATCTGTCCCTCTTGACTAAACTTTATGTCCACATTTTGGCTACTCACTGCATAGCATCCTGTGCCATTAAATGCTGAAATGCAAACCTTTTTATAGGATTTGCTGGTAACTGTCCATTTGTGACAGATACTGCTGCTCCTGTGTCTATCAAGACATTTTTCCACAGTGAACCCTCTACCCAAATATCAATCAGTGGTCATCCATCTCAACCATTTTTAAAGGTAGTCAGGAAAGATACCAGAGTAGGGGAGCACATCTCTATTGTAAGAAAATCCACTCATCCTCTCTTTTATTATCAAATGCAATATGACACACCTCATATTTTTGCTTGTCATCTTCCTCTGTGTCTGAATGATCTACATATTTAGGTTTTTCAATCTCTTTTTTTTAACTGTTGCCTAGCTATTTCTTCTGCCTGTTCAATCAAATGTTTCGGATTTACAGGTGAAACTGAAAATCTCCCTGGCATACTTCCCCTTTTCCTGTATATTGATGGCTCTTATAACTGTCTTTACCAATATTGTAAGGTTTTTGTACATACTCCTGCTTTTCTGACTTTTCTTGTAAATTTGTTTGCTCTCTTTTTGGAAACACCCCCTGTTCTTCCTTCTTTTTGTACCACGCTTTGTAATGATCACAATTTTGCTTAACATGTCCTATTTTTTTTTTTTACAAAAGAAGCATGTTGGTGCCTTTTGCTCATTACCTGTGCTTGATCCTGGTACTACAGACAGAGGCAGGAGCTGGTGGTGCTGACACAGCTCTTTCTGCTGGTGGTTGGTCACACCACCTTTGCCTTCCCCTGTTTTTTACCTCACCAATTACTTCAAATGGTTCACTATTATCTTCAAATGCAAAGATATGGTGTGAGTATAATGTTCCATCATTGACCATAGCCACCTACCTGGACACACAGACTCTCTCTCCCACAGCCACAGTCTACCATAGAAGATGATTCAAAAAGGCACATGGAGACACCACTGTCAGAAATCACATCACAGAGACCTGTGGACTACACAACTTAAAAAGGAACCTGCCACAGAGAATTACTATACAGAGAAACTAAGAAATTAGTTTAGCATTGATATAAAACAAGTGAGACCCCAGGGTCAATCGAAAGGTATTAATTTAATAGTCTGCATAACAGAATGATGTGATTGAGATTGATAGGTTGACCCACTGACAAGCTGCAGAAAATCAGTTTTTGTACATTTTTAGGCTAACACACTGACGCCATCTCCATAGCTCTCAACTGTCCAGACTTTTGCAGAATGTCCAGATTTTTTGACCCATATTTTTAGTCTGTTCCTCATAAAATCAGCGGTTCTCGGCTGAGTTGGCTTACTGGTAAATTGCATAGGCTATGGTGTGCAAGGTCCTGGATTCAAGACCTGCAAGGGTTGTTTATTTCAGGGGCACAGGAAAATAATTTTCTTGGGTGGCGAAAGCCAGGGTACCTTTTGGCTAGGCTTGTATAGGCCCGAGGGCCAACAGCCTAGTACCTACCTATGAACCTATGTTTATAATATACATATATATATATATATATATATATATATATATATATATATATATATATATATATATATATATATATATATATATATATATATATATATATATATATATATAAATAATATCTGTCAAGTTCCAGGTAGACTTGCTTGACACAGGGAGGAGAATAAAAGAGAAGCTCTCTCAGGCACAGAATGACATCATGCTGCAGGCCTCCCATAACCATGGTTGTCACATACTCTGAGCACGGGGATGAGAGTGGGGGTCAGTGTACTGGTGACCAGCAGCACCATGCATTCTGCCTCCCCCAAGCTGAGTGTCACTGCAGCTACCTCTTCATTGCAGTGCTGTTATGTAAGGACAGGTAGATGCCAATGCAGTCATAGCAGAGCTGATTGGGTGGCATGTAGTCTGCTTGATGACCTGAACAATAGCCTGGCCTATTTATGTAACATATTTTAAAACCAGCCTAGGGTGTCTTTATACTGTAGATATCCCTCTGTAGCCACCAGTCAAGATAAGAGCCATTCTCATATCTTACCTCATCCACTTCCGGTGAGGAGGACAACCATGGGAAGATAAGGGCACAGTCTATATCCTGTTTTGCCAGTGCCTTCTCACTTCCATCCAGTCTTGAGGGCACTGCAGGATTCTTTAGCTGCAGATGCAGCTGGTTGTCCATTCTGAGTCGATCATATCAG